>NW_020837969.1:2420447-2420518 GCF_003676395.1 Aethalodelphis obliquidens
CACACACACACACACACACACACACACACACACACACACACACACACACACACACACACACACACACACAC
>NW_020837969.1:2420528-2463524 GCF_003676395.1 Aethalodelphis obliquidens
CACACACACACACACACACACACACACACACACACACACACACACACCAATTCATTCATCAACACACACTGATATGGCTTTTTCTTTCTTGTCTGCCCACCAATGGCAGTGATACTTTTCTACTTTTATTTTATTGAAATTCTCAGCATTACACCTTTGACGACCTCCTCCTGCTGGAAACACTGAATTGGTTTTGGAGAGACTGTGTGCTCTTAATTTCCTTCCATCTCACCTCTGGTTTTTGCTTTTTCTCCTCCTGCACTGGTTCTCTGTTGCAGGGCCTCAAAGTCAGTCCTGAGGTCTGTTCTCTTGTCTATTACTTCTCTGCACTGAAATACCGCTTTACGACGTGTATGGTCACATTACTGTCAGAAACCTAGACCGAAATATCAACACGCTTACCTGACTTCTGCATTTAAATGTCTAGTAGTCCTTTCAAGTCAACCTTGGTCAAATGGAGCACTTGGTCACCACGCTGCGCTTGCTTGGTCCTCAGGTCTCTTAACACTGTAAATGACAGCACCATCCATGGCTCTGTTCTTTGCTTTACCCATCACCCATTTCTTTCCTTGACCTAGATCTCTACTTGCATAAAGTTTTGAATATGTCAGCATCTCTCAACCCTCCCTGCCAACTTCCAGTCCAGACACCATACATATAGAGTTTTCTTCTTGTTTTTTCTCACACATCCCTCATACAGCACACGGAGGGATATAAAAATGTGAATTAAATCATTTCACCCCATTCACTCATTTCTCATTGTATGTAAGGTCCATGCTCTTCATCAAGGCTTTACAATGTCCCTGAAGAATGTGACTTTTTTCCTGCCCTTCCAAAATAGCTTAGTCTACTTTTTTCTTTGCACCCAACCTGCTATCTCTACGGTCAGCTTTCTGTTCCTTGTTCACACTAAGACGTTTCTGTCTTCGAGATTTTGATATTTTTTATCCTTTTGCTTGTACCTTCCCATTTCTGGTCTTTTAGTAAAAATGTTACCGTCTTAGAGGAAGTGTCTTTTCCAATTACTCTCACTACAAGTTTTATTTCCTCCGTAACATTAATCATGATCTCGAACTGTCTTATTTACTGACTCATTATTTTACTTTTCTTTTTTTCTTTTTTTTATTTTTTTTTATTTTTTTTTTGTTTTTTTCATTATTTTACTTTTTCTCTTCTGTTTCCCTCACTGAAATGCAACCCAAATGAGGGCTTTCTTACTGTTACATCCCTGACCTTAGAAAATGCTCAATTAATAATGGATTTAAATGAATAAATAAATCTTGACTAAATTCACTAAAACCAAATGTTCTCCTTTTAATTAGGTGGTGTTTGCGTGTTTAAACAGTTTGTTTGTAGTTATTCAAGAACCTTAAGTAACTGAAAAGTGTTTGAAGACCAAGGTCTAAGTCTTGGTTACAGTCAATTGAATGGTTTTACCACAGCACCAGCTGGGCTCCCACTTGCAAACTGTAAAAATTATGCAAAAGGCAGATATGCTAGTGTTGAGTATATGGTGTTAATAATGCTTGTCTAATCATGGAGCACTGAGGTGAGCAGGAAAAACAGGGCAGACCAGCTTCACTAAAGACAGACACCAGGCCACTGAAATAGGCAAAAGCTTTACTGCTTGGTTATAAAAGTGAACCTTCTCCTCAAGCATTACACGAGTTGAAAAGCTACCAAAGAAATATTTTAACAACTGCTGGTGGTTCTATAGAAGTACCGTCTACTGTCATGCTGTAGGGGGTTTGGGTTAAAAATTGTTTTATTTATTTAAGGTTGTTTTGTGTCTATTAATTCACTTAAGTCTGCTACAGATATCTTGAATATGTGAAAAAATGACTCAGAGGCCAAAAGATTGGGAACAATTGCCGTAAATGCCTGGTAAAGATTTGAGGAGAATGTCTGTTGCTCTAAAAATTTGCCTAAATATTTATAAAGAATCAGTAAACCTCTTTGTCCCACAGAATTTACAAAATGTATGACATTAAGTACTTAGGATCCTGGATTTTTTTTTTTCATTATGTGTCTGACAGCCCAAGAGAGTTTCAGTTCAGATTTCAGTGGATTTCTATCAAGAAGTTAAAAAGGTCTGTGTATGGGGCTTCCCTGGTGGCGCAGTGGTTGAGAGTTCGCCTGCCGATGCAGGGGACACGGGTTCGTGCCCCGGTCCGGGAAGATCCCACATGCCGCGGAGCGGCTGGGCCCGTGAGCCATGGCCGCTGAGCCTGCGCGTCCGGAGCCTGTGCTCCACAACGGGAGAGGCCACAACAGTGAGAGACCCCCGTACCGCAAAAAAAAAATTTAAAAAAAGGTCTGTGTATGATCAGATTAACAATATTGTAAGAGTATGCTAACGAAGCAGACATCAGCTAACAAACATGTTTGTCAACAAATAAACACATGAAACACATGAAGAAACCAACAATTGCCAGGTGAGGTGGAAAAGAAAAACACTGATAGTTGTGCTTTTCCTAAGTTCCTAGAGAAGCAATGCTGTATAACAATTAATAAAATGAATTATCTATGAGCATGATTTTTCTCTTAGAAATGAAACTGATGAATATTAATAATAATGTACCCTATGCCGAAAACTCAAAATTTATCTCAAACTAAGCATGTAATTTTGAAGATAATAGGGACAGACTACACATCTGTGTTGTCAGGGGCTAGGGACTCACTGTGAAGGGTCACGAGGGGTTTTTTGGGGGCTGATTGTGGTGTTGGTTATATGACTATGCATTTGTTAGAATTCATTAAACTACAACTAAGGGTGAATTTTACTGATGTAAATTATACCTCATTGAAACCAACTTAACAAAATCACCATATGAAACAATTAAAATGATAAACCACAAACCAACATATACTTCTTAAAAGTACTCCCTACGTTGTATATGAATAGAAAAATTACGAAGCATGTAAAAATTGCCTTTGGCTACTTTATCCTCTAATCTGTACATTTTCTCACAGCATGTATGAGCAACTGTTATAGGTACATTGACTCTAATTATTAATTTTATATATGAATGACAACCAACATCCACATAAAATTTTTAAATTTTGCTAATTTTAAGAGTATATGGCTAAAGGAAAATAAATCCAGATTAATCTGACTTGTATTTATCAACATTTACCTTGATCTGCTGTCTATTTTCTTAGTCTGAAAAGTCAGAACATATGTAATGAATAAAAATATAGCCTATGCCAAATGTGAATATTCTGATAGAACATATTCATTCTCTAGAAAAAAAATGAATATTCATGGCACTTAAAATTCACCTTAAAAATGTCAATCAATGAAACTAATTCAAAGTTTTACTGCAATACATTATATATAATTGAGTTCCTCAGTATCATGAGATTATTTCGTAATTAGTTTGGTCACTTAAAATAGTATATCTGTTGCTTTAAAATGTTTTGAATTAACAACATCTTAGAATATTTTGTTATGATCTGTTTCAGGGCCTATTTAGACTTTACATATGAATATATGGATAATTCAGTACTCAGTTGGACAAGAGACCAGGGAATGCCTTTTATTCTATTTGTTGGCTATATGATCACAGGAGAGCTTGTAAGTTTTCTGAAGGCTGTGATCAAGATGAACTTTTGGGGAAATGCTTGATGAGAAGGTGGTTTAGTGAAGAGGCTAATAAATTGAAGAGAGGTTTCCAAACATTTAATTTTTTCACACAGTACTCTTTATGAACATCTGACATTATGCCCCCTTAGCTCTCGATTGTTTTGTTTTAATCTTTGAATACTCAGTTTGGGTTTCTACACTGCACCTTCCCCAGAGCAAGGACCAAATCTGTCTTGGTCATGATCATATCTCTGTTCCCATCATAATACTTAGGACCCAGTAGGGCTCAATTAATGCTTAGTGAACGAATAAATAAAATAATAAATTATACCAATAGTAAATATATTGGAAATTTCTAGTGTTACTGACTTTCTGGCTATTTGTCTTTTAGAATACATTTATTAAAGATATCTATTGTATTCTATTCCATTCTTTTTTCAATATCTAATATTAAATTTCAAAATGTATGGCTAACAGTGATGGCTTACTGCTGAGTTATATAGTTGGTTATATTTTACAAATGGGAAATACTTTAGTAAAAGAACATATCACAAGTCAGAATTTAAACTAATGACAATCCAGAAACACACTTGTCAGGAAGTTAACACAACTAAGTTCCTCAACCAGAGAATGAAAAATAATATATAACTCTGGACAAACCTCTGGCAGGGTGACAGGCCCTCAGAATTCAGAAACATACCTAACCAGAGAGAGAGAGGAAAGAAAAGCAAATCCTCTTTTTTTTTTAGATTCAATTTATTCTAGTGTTCCTAGAGATTTCTATAAATCCCCTACCATCCACATAGTAAACATATGCTATATTTGGGGCTAATATTGACTCTGAAACGCCATTTTGAATTCATTGTAGAACTGAAACCAAAATCACACAGGCTAAAAACAATCCTAGTAAACAATTCCAAATAAGGGATTGAATAAAATAAATGAATTCATCTAACCGTGACCTATTTTAGTACACACATCTGTACATCAAACATTTGTCTCTATGATTTCCATGCTGCAAACATTTTCAAATCTTTGACCCTTGAGATTTCTGTCCAGCTTAGCATGCAGCTAAAGGACATTCAAACAGCATTTGCATATGTAGTACGATTTGGTAGACTAAACCCCGAGATGCTCTTCTCAGAAGAACAAGCTCTGTGTTTACTCGTGAATTTACTGACATCATGCACTTTAAATATGAAAAATGTGAAAAACTCTCTTCGGGGAGTTTATAGGAATAGTGTTCTCTTCACACGGCTGAATGATATGTAAATACAAACACTTTTGTTTCACTTTCTTTTTAGTCTGTGCGCAAGTTATATACAGGTATTGAATGACAAAACACAGCAATAAGCAACGCCTTGGACTTATCAGGTTTCAGAGTAACCTTCACTGTCCACCATTTTTAAGGTGGGAAGGCTGGAGCGGAAGTGACCTGATCATTGATCAATTAGATCATTGTAAGATAAGCGTAATCTTTACATTTGTAATCTTCAAAATAAAATAAGATTCTGTTGGATATTTGGAGTACGAATGCAAAGAAGTATGCCACAATCCTGGCTCACTAGGGAAACTAGGTTTGACATTTAGGGAAGAGATACATCCTACCCGTGAAATGTTAATTTGGTAGCATAATTTAAATTAGAAAAGCAAAGAGGTATTTCTTCAAGAATTCAGTGGCTGGAGAAATCATCTCGGCCGTGGTGCTAGGAGAAGTTTTCAATAGAAGGGAACCTAGTATTAAAATACGGGAAGAACTGTGTGGGAGAGAGAAGGCCGAAGATCATGGTTGCTTGACTCATACTGTAAAGGCAACGGAAAAGTAACCTATTCCTCTATTACATTATGCAGGTTAATTTCAGAAGGTGAGGACAAAAGTCTCTCCTGTTACTCCAGCCAATGCTCTCCTTCTCCATCAATTTTAGTAGCTGGACATGCCGGGATCACCAGGGTCCAAGATGGGCACCTGCCGCGGAAAGCAGAGTGCAACACAGAGGATAAAGTACATGGCCCTGATGACCCAGGAAGAGGGACAGGCCTAGGACACAGGTTTTGTGATTTCCCAAGTACTTCAGCCGGCTTGGCAATGACATCAATCAAAATTTGCTTTGGCAAAAAATGTGAGAATTTTTATCAACACTCTTTGTTTTTCTGTTCTCTTCAACAGCCAAATTTAAAGGACAGAGAAACCTTTACAGTTGTGTTGGGTATCACATCAGCTATTACTACTCAAGCCCATATTTTTTTATGCAGAAGCTAAAATCAGCTATCTTTATTCTGTAAAACCTTTTATGCCTGTGTACCTGTGTGTGTTGTGAGCTGATGGTAAGGCTAAGTCTTGATATTTTATATTCATTTCATAATATAAATTACTTGTGATAAATTCCAGTTATCTTGGCTAAAGGGAAGAGTTTTCTCCCACATCTGCAGTAAGGGGACATCCTCTGCTCCTCTGTATCCAGATAAGATGGTAGCTTTAATACTGATAAAAAGTTTGGGGGACCAGGTTCATCATAGCTGTTGAGATCTATCTACATAGCTAGTGCTTTAAAGTTTGTCTTTTCTAATAATAATACCTATACTGGTATTATTTATCATGTGCTTACCATGTACCAAGAGATACACTAAGCTTATTAATTACTTTACTTTATTAATTTACTTAATAACAAATTAATAAATAAATTTATTAATTTACTTCATTCATTACTTTAATCCTTGAGAATTCTCTCCTTATTCTCTGGGTGTATGTGTGTGTGTGTATACATGTATGTATATACACACACTAAAGAATAATATGGAGGTTAAGTAATTTTGCCAAGGTCCCCAGTGCAGAATACATGGAACCATATTTTCAACCCAGGGAGTGAGCATTCAGAGCCAATACTCTCAACTGAGACACAGCACTGCCTCTTAATCCAGATTTCAATACTTCTTAAACCACAATGTCCATGAAATCATGTGAATCAGCTACAGGTTTTTTTCCCCTATTGTTATTACCCATAAATGAGATCATTAAAATTAAACGATATCTAGGAATGCATGGGCTAATGGAGGTGGGGAAATGGGAAGGGGGTGGTATATATATATATGTATATTCCTTTTACAGATTTCAAATACTAATATATATGAACTTTAACACAAAACAGTCTTTGAAATTATCATCACTTTTGACCCAACAATTCCCCATCACTTATTAGGTCTTCCTATAAATGGAGTACTGCCGGCTTCCACCCTCCTCCCAGTGTAACTCTCTGTGCAGGAGAAGATGCCAAGGCCCATTAACCCGTACCTATAAGCCTCCACTGAAAACATTCTGAGGAATTTATAAAAAATGTTTCTGCCTTCAACACTAACTTCCACTGGAAACTTGGGAAAAACCCTTTCCTTTCTTGGGCCTCAGCTGTTTATGATGTAACATTGTACCATATGAACCCAAGTATTTTCAAGCTTTAAATCTATTGCTTATAATAAAATCCTTCAATGGCTTCTCTTTACTCTCTTTACTTGGGCCATTCCAAGAATATGTTCGGCTTTCTGTCTGTACGTCTCTTCTCTCGTTTCCTTAGAAGAGCCAGGTCCTCCTAGCCTGACAGTCTTGTACATGCTGTCCCCTCTGCCTGGAGTTCCCTGCTCTCCTCCCTTCCCAACCGTGCTCAGGAAATTCCTGTGTATCCTTCAGTGTTCTGTTCAAGAGTCCTGAAGGAATTCTTTTCTGACCTCTGCTACATTCTCTTACATTACCCTATACTTCTCTTTTAAAACACTTAATCAGGAAGAAATAGAAAATATGAACAGACCAATCACAAGCTCTGAAATTGAAACTGTGATTAAAAATCTCCCAACAAACAAAAGCCCAGGACCAGATGGCTTCACAGGCGAATTCTATCAAACATTTAGAGAAGAGCTAACACCTATCCTTCTCAAACTCTTCCAAAATACAGCAGAGGGAGGAACACTCCCAAACTCATTCTACGAGGCCACCATCACCCTGATAACATAACTAGACAAAGATGTCACAAAGAAAGCAAACTACAGGCCAATATCACTGATGAACATAGATGCAAAAATCCTCAACAAAATACTAGCAAACAGAATCCAACAGCACATTAAAAGGATCATACACCATGATCAAGTGGGGTTTATTCCAGGAATACAAGGATTCTTCAATACACGCAAATCAATCAATGTGATACACCATATTAACAAATTGAAGGAGAAAAACCACACAATCATCTCAATAGATGCAGAGAAAGCTTGCAACAAAATTCAACACCCATTTATGATAAAAACCCTGCAGAAAGTAGGCATAGAGGGAACTTTCCTCAACATAATAAAGGCCATATATCGTCCTCAATGGTGAAAAACTGAGAGCATTTCCACTAAGATCAGGAACAAGACAAGGTTGCCCACTCTAACCACTCTTATTCAACATAGTTTTGGAAGTTTTAGCCACAGAAATCAGAGAAGAAAAGGAAATAAAAGGAATCCAAATCAGAAAAGAAGAAGTAAAGCTGCCACTGTTTGCAGATGACATGATACTATACGTAGAGAATCCTAAAGATGCTACCAGAAAACTACTAGAGCTAATCAATGAATTTGGTAAACTAGCAGGATACAAAATTAATGCACAGAAATCTCTGGCATTCCTATATACTAATGATGAAAAATCTGGAAGTGAAATCAAGAAAACACTCCCATTTACCACTGCAACAAAAAGAATAAAATATCTAGGAATAAACCTACCTAAGGAGACAAAAGACCTGTATGCAGAACATTATAAGACACTGATGAAAGAAATTAAACATGATACAAATAGATGGAGAGATATACCATGTTCTTGGATTGGAAGAATCAACATTGTGAAAATGACTCTACTACCCAAAGCAATCTACACATTCAATGCAATCCCTATCAAACTACCACTGGCATTTCTCACAGAACTGGAACAAAAAATTTCACAATTTGTATGGAAACACAAAAGGCCCCGAATAGCCAAAGCAATCTTGAGAACAAAAAACGGAGATGGAGGAATCAGGCTCCCTGACTTCAGACTATACTACAAAGCTACAGTAATCAAGACAGTCTGGTACTGGCACAAAAACAGAAATATAGATCAATGGAACAGGATAGAAAGCCCAGAGATAAACCCACGCACATATGGTCACCTTATCTTTGAAAAAGGAGGCAGGAATGTACAGTGGAGAAAGGACAGCCTCTTCAATAAGTGGTGCTGGGAAAACTGGACAGGTACATGTAAAAGTATGAGATTAGATCACTCCCTAACACCATACAGAAAAATAAGATCAAAATGGATTAAAGACCTAAATGTAAGGCCAGAAACTATCAAACTCTTAGAGGAAAACATGGGCAGAACACTCTATGACATAAATCACAGCAAGATCCTTTTTGACCCACCTCCCAGAGAAATGGAAATAAAATCAAAAATAAACAAATGGGACCTAGTGAAACTTCAAAGCTTTTGCACAGCTAAGAAAACCATAAAAAAGACGAAAAGACAACCCTCAGAATGGGAGAAAATATTTGCAAATGAAGCAACTGACAAAGGATTAATCTCCAATATTTACAAGCAGCTCATGCAGCTCAATAACAAAAAAACAAACACCCCAATCCAAAAATGGGCAGAAGACCTAAATAGACATTTTTCCAAAGAAGATACACAGACTGCCAACAAACACATGGAAGAATGCTCAACATCATTAATCATTAGAGAAATGCAAATCAAAACTACAATGAGATATCATCTCACACCAGTCAGAATGGCCATCATCAAAACATCTAGAAACAATAAATGCTGGCGAGGGTGTGGAGAAAAGGGAACACTCTTGCACTGCTGGTGGGAATGTGAATTGGTACAGCCACTATGGAGAACAGTATGGAGGTTCCTTAAAAAACTACAAATAGAACTACCATATGACCCAGCAATCCCACTACTGGGCATATACCCTGAGAAAACCATAATTCAAAAAGAGTCATGTACCAAAATGTTCATTGCAGCTCTATTTACAATAGCCAGCAGATGGAAGCAACCCAAGTGTCCATCATCAGATGAATGGATAAAGAAGATGTGGCACATATATACAATGGAATATTACTCAGCCATAAAAGGAAACGAAATTGAGCTATTTGTAATGAGGTGGATGGACCTAGAGTCTGTCATACAGAGTGAAGTAAGTCAGAAAGAGAAAGACAAATACCATATGCTAACACATATATATGGAATTTAAGAAAAAAAAAATGTCATGAAGAGCCTTGGGGTAAGACAGGATAAAGACATAGACCTACTAGAGAACGGACTTGAGGATATGGGGAGGGGGAAGGGTAAGCTGTGACAAAGCGAGAGAGAGGCATGGACATATATACACTACCAAACGTAAGGTAGATAGCTAGTGGGAAGCAGCCGCATAGCACAGGGAGATCAGCTGGGTGCTTTGTGACCACCTAGAGGGGTGGGATAGGGAGGGTGGGAGGGAGGAAGACGCAAGAGGGAAGAGAGATGGGAACATATGTATATGTATAACTGATTCACTTTGTTATAAAGCAGAAATTAGCACACCATTTTAAAGCAATTATACTCCAATAAAAATATATATTAAAAAAACACAGCAATTATAATCACTTAATTTGAAATTAGGAATTGAACATCTGTGTCTTCAAACAAAATGTAACAGATCTGCTTAGTTCACTCCTATATCTTTAATGTGTTTAGTACTGTTTGCATGTACTAAGCACTCAAGAAATATTTATTACAAACGTAAATAAATATAAAAGGAACCAATTAATGAAACAAGAATTTGCCCAGCCTTCTTTGTAGGGGCAATAATTCTTATGAAAGCAATATTTCTTCTTATATTTTTTTCTCCATCTGATATCAAGTAGTCATCAAGAGTACAGATTTCATATCTGTCTCATTTCTAAAGAACACTTTTAGCAGAAATATTAATTATCTGGCAAAAGTGTCAAGAATCCCCAACGCTTTGTAACAAAAAGCACTGTCGGCTCTCAAGTATGTTTCTTTGCCAAACAAGTGAATGTTGAGATAGTTTAAAAATTCACCTACTCTCAAAAAATTTTATTTTAAAAGTTGTATTAAAAGTACCAAATGTAAAACAGATAGCTAGTGGGAAGCAGCCGCATAGCACAGGGAGATCAGCTTGGTGCTTTGTGACCACCTAGAGGGGTGGGATAGGGAGTGTGGGAGACGCAAGAGGGGGGAGATATGGGGATGTATGTATACGTATAGCTGATTCACTTTATTATACAGCAGAAACTAACACACCATTGTAAATCAATTATACTCCAATAAAGATATTTTTAAAAATCCCTTATTTTTCAAATCAAAAAAAAAAAAAAGTGATGAACATAGCCAGTCCCCCAATTAAGTATCTGTTTCTTACAAAAGAAAAAGTAGAAGACGTACAAGTAGAAATAGTGCATGAGTTAATGTTAGAAGAAAAAAATATATATTTCTTATCCTTTTTGCAGTGGAGAGCAGAACGCCATATGTTTCACCCTCATACATGACAGAACTCGAAGTGCTTCCCTAATTTGCACTTATATGTAAAAATCCACAGGGCTCATTTTCATTTTGAAGACTATGTTTGCAGTTTGCCAATGTGCAAATTAACAAATTTCTAGGGCATGGAATTTCTTCCTTCTCAAAGCCACTTATAGTTCTTTTCTTCTTCATTACCATCCGAATATGAATAGTGTGCGACTTTCACTCCCTAGGAGGTCAGCGTCACATCCACACAGGGGGCTTTACACAAGGAACCAGTGCCTGAGCCTTGTAGGCACTGCTCACAGGCGAGGCTGGTGTGAGCCAATGCACGGCCCCAGCCCACACTGTGATTGTTGCACTATGGATACCATCTCTACATCTTAAGTAGCAAAGAAAAGGGTGCCCCTATTAAAAGCTATTGGGTAAGGTGACTCCCTTATTTTCAGACTTTCTCCTTGCTTTGTCCAGCTTTGTGTTATACTCTGTTTTGACTGTGACATACTTTTCCATATGAGGCAAAATGAGCTCTCTTGATTTTAAGAGTAAGCAGAGTGTAACCCAGCTCTCTCCCTTCCCCGTTCCTTTTTAATAGGACTTTGGAATCTTCAGGTGGTTTCCCACTGGATGCCATCAAGTCATATTTCCTACAGAATCCATTCTTACCAGTAAGACAAGAAGCTAATCAGGAATGTTCACAATAGGAGGCAGAACAGGACGTGAAAAGCTAAAACCAATATTCAAAGCGAACCCTCATGCACTGCCCGGGCTGATGGTGTCTAGAGGCAAAGCAGTCAAAACAGCTGAGGGCACATTATCAACGTTCTATCAGAACCTCTGCAATTTCAACTAACAGCAAGGAATTCCACTTGGAGTACTTCCTCTTAACAGCTTTCCTAATTCAACAGCCAACTCATGTTGAACATTCCAAGCAAAGAGATCCGTCAGTAGTTTTGGTATCAAATCTATATTCTCTATTAAAAGAGATGTGCTCGAACTCTCTCTGCCAAGACCTGGTTTGAGGGCAGAAACAGAAAACAGAAACAGAAAACTTCCTTGCCACCTAAGAAAACATACTGCATGAGACCACTGATTGATTCACGGTTTTACAATAATAGCATATACGATCCAGCCCTATTTGTGACACCTTGTCTGTAATCTCTTTGGAGGATACTCAGGGTTCAAGCTATGAACAAGAATGAGTATTTGTTCAAAAACACAGAGACAAAAAATTTCAAGTCATTTATCTATTTCATTAAAGCCGTTTGCAAGTGGGTAATGAGGAGATCATGAATTGTTACTTTTTGTTGTTGTTTATCACAAAAAACTTTCCTTTAGGAAAACTGATTCACTGGAAGATTATCATCATTATTTCTATTCTTCAAAATGAGCCACCATTTATTTGGTAGTTGTCAAAACAATACAAAAGGTAATTCTGTGTAAGTTTTGAGTAAAGGATCATGTGGATTTTGTCTTTATTGAGAACAGTGGTTCCTAATCTTGTTTAAAAGGACCACGTTAATACTTTTTTTTAGTGTTGCGTTTCTGTCAAAATCTTCTTTTAAATACCAGCAGTCTTACATTTCCACACAGAAGCCTTTTATTTAATAACTACTTATGATGTATTTTAAGAATAAAGCCTGCCTTACAAATAATATAATGCAAAATTGTATTTTAGAGACTTTAACTAGAAGTTTTCAAAGTGCCAATTCATTAATGCACCATTCTCTAAAGAATGATCATTGCATGCCCTTTTCTCCAGCTCATCAAAAAGTGATGCTTGCTTGGAGATTTGCAGTATCTCAACTAATTAAATTCTTTGTGTTTGCATTTGGTAAAGGATTCAAAAAGAGATCACTAAGCAAAGAAGATTAGTGCAGAGTTTTAAATATTATTTCAGTATTGACTGATCTTTGTATGTAACAAAGGTTCTAGCAATCCCTCTATTAGAAAGACCACAAACGATTAAACTAAGAATTTGAAAATAAAAATAGAGAAATACATACACATTTAATTCTATTTTCTACTTGTTACATTTTGTGGGTCACACTTTTTTTCCTTTGAAGAAATGGCTTTATTATAAGTATTTCCTATTTTTTAATTTATTATAGTATTTCCTTTTGGAGAAATACATATTTAATTATTTCAGGTAACATCTAGGTCTATGAAGATAACACTAATTAATGAGTGGGCCAAAATATAGAAGTCAAAACAATGAAAGCAGTCCTGGCATTTGTGTGTGTGTGTGTGTGTGTGTGTGTGTGTGTGTGTGTGTATGTATATGCACAAATTTGAGAAGGAAGGGGCTATTTAATCATTAGATAATAGAAAAAAACAGGTTTTCATAGGGGCTAAATAAAGGAGGGTCATATAACTTTTATAAACCAAGTTATAGTCAATTACACACAGAGTAAAATAACATTTACAGATCTTATCAAGAATTATTTTAAAATTAAGCCATGCTTCAATTTATAGGGTTCATTTATATACTTATTTACTAAATAAAATGGGTATTTATTATCTTAAGTGAGCAAGTATCAGGCATAAATATGTTCTACAGATCCCTTTTCCTACGAGCATTCCTCAATATTATACTGCTTTGGTGATTAACATTACCAAGAACAAACCAAGAACATCAGAAAATGCTGCAGACAGAAACAGTTGCAACACATTTCATTCTGAACACTGGTTTTATTATGAATTGTATATTTTTTTAACATCTTTATTGGAGTATAATTGCTTTACAACAGTGTGTTAGTTTCTGCTGTATAACAAAGTGAATCAGTTATACATATACATATGTTCCCATATCTCTTCCCTCTTGCGTCTCCCTCCCACCCTCCCTATCCCACCCCTCTAGGTGGTGACAAAGCACCCAGCTGATCTCCCTGTGCTGTGCGGCTGCTTCCCACTAGCTATCTGTTTTACATTTGGTAGCCTATACATGTCAATGATACTCTCTCACTTAGTCCCAGCTTACCCATGAATTGTATTTTAAATCGTCTATCTTAACATCTTAACACATGGTAATTCCTGATTTTTTCCAATGAAAAAATGTGTCTCCACTGCTCTTGGTGTGTGTATGTTGGGAGGTGATCGATCTATTTATCTATTTATTATCTACCTCGTAAGAGTATGATAACGAAAAGAAAAAAAAAAAAAGCCATATCTACCTTACCTACCTCTTACAGAACTGGCCCACTTCTGAAGTTAAGAATTTCAGGCCATAAACTAATATTCCAGGGTGGCCTCATTGAGAATTCCAAAATATCAGATGAAGTTATATGTAAGGTCGAGCAACTAATTGCATATATTTCAAAATCCAATGTAAAATGAGTTTAGAATTATCCACTGTACTAATTTCCTTTATAATCATTCTTAATGAGGAATTGACTATACTTTATCAAGAGAGTTTTATGTTTTGCTTATCCTAGTTACCAATTCAAAAAGAGTCATACAACAGCAATTTCACTTTAAAAGATGTATTAAGCACAGATAAAACATATTTGTTTATGAAAAGAATAATTCTCCTATTTAATGGTTTTACTAAGCATGCTTGTAAAAATTATGTTTATATAACCTTGATATCAACTCCATTAAAGATGTTTCATTGGACATCTTTTTTTTTTTGGGTGTGGGAAAAATTCAGCCAACCAAAATTAAAACTTAATCCACAAACGAATTTAGCTTTAAAAATTTTAAGATAAGCCATCAGTCATCCAATATAAAATTATGAGGCAAAACCAGCAAGTATCTTAAGAGTATTATCTTAAATCACAAAGACATATATAATGCGCCTCAGCTATGTTCTCATCCTTAACCAAATCTTAAAAGATCTGGAGGTAATTTTATCTTGTTTTTTACATCAGTTGCATCTCTTTTTGTATTTACTAGATGGATGATAAAAGCCCATATAAATTTCAGTAACTGTAAAAGTTGCTTTTGGTTTGAAATCCATTTGAAATGGAAAATATAATGCCTCAGTGATTAACCAGTATGCAAAAAAAAAAAGCTTGGATATAAGAATACACTATGACTTAACTGGATATATAGTAAATATCTGGGCAACAGTTAAAAAGAAAACACATAACCACAAACTACTGTTTCTACAGCACACTGCAATAACACTTGCACAGGTTTTCAGAAATTCTACTCTAGCTTTTTACGTCATGTTTCTTAGTCTTTTGCATAATATGCTGAAGCATGTCATTCCTGAGAACTTGCAAGACCTATTCTTTAATCTCCAGGTCGCAGTTAAAAGCACATTTTGAAAATATGGGTGGTAATGAAAGCAGACAGCACGGTACCAATGGATATGCTGAATGAATAATGAGGAAAAAACAGTAATACTACAGTCAAAGATCTGCAGTTCTAGGGTACACATCTAAAGGACTAATGCAATCCAGTCATTTTGAGTCTCATTTAAATACAAGAGTCTGTTTCTATCTTTAATCTTCTAATTTCAGGAAATTAGATGTAAAACTCTCCTCATTCATTATAGGTACAGAATGATCAAAAGAATAGAAATTTCATCACAAAGATAATTGCATTGTCAAATGACCTCATACATAATGAATCATTAAAAATGATCTATTCTGTAATAATTGTATGCTGCTAAAGGTTAAAATAGCTTTAACGTGTGGGAAAAGAATTGTAATTGAAATAAATTCCAGCTTTATACTGCATTTGCCAACAATGAAATTAGTGGATGGTATTTGAGTTTTATAAACTTTATCTAATGAAAGTGCTCTTTTTTTGTGTGTGTGTGCTGAAAAAGAAACTCTCCCATGACATAAACACTCTGAGGCTGATATGAAACAAACTTAGAATATCATCAACATTGATCTCGGGTAATTAGCTCTTTCAGATCTTTAATTACAGTTACTTAGCAAGTTATTTCAATCCCAAAGAATCAATTATCAAGCAGGGGAAATTATGGTATTTCCTCCATATTTCCAGTGAAGACTTCCCCATTAGGTTTTTTTTTTTTTTTTTGAAAATTCAATAAATTCTATTCATCTATCTATATAAATTAATATTAGACATAAAACCCTCAGCTTATACTATTGTTGAAGTGGGACACAGCCATTTTGCCATCAAGAACAGAGAGAGTAATGAGTTCTAGAATGCAAGTACCATAAATAAGAATAAGGTCCAAACAGAACAAGATCAAGTTCATATCAACCCGTTAACCTCTTCTGTGTAAGTAAAGTTAAATTACTTTAAAACCAGGAGATAAAGATAACGGATATTATATAAAATACAAGATCACGAGGATAAAAAGTGTTGGTAAATCATCAATTCTCAGCCATACAAGGTAGGTGAGTGAGAGAGTGTCATTCAGAAATTACCTAATAATCACATTTTATCCAGTCTAAATTACATTCAGTAATAATAAAGTGCCTGCAATGGTAAGCATTTATTGTCCAACTGAAGTGATTCTCGATAAGGATAAAGCATGATTGCTGTTACAGTTTTGCACTGAATCAGAAAGTATGTCGTGATTATGCTAATGATATGGCTTTGAGGTTTAAGAGTATGGGGAATGTTTCTCCAACCTTATCCCCAAATATCAAAGCCGTTCTACTGAGAGTGATCTTGAACAGTGATGCAACAGACAAAGGCAGAGGAAAACTCTTACAAGTTTTGATTTGGGGGTTGACCCAGGCAAGTGTTCAGAATTTCAGAAGAGGGGAGGTCCAGTAATGGTCTCCAATATAAGAGATGTCTCTAATCGTCAAGGACAAAAAAAAAAATCTCACCTTCAAGGGTCAGAGAAAAAGAATCTGACTTAAAGATTTTAAATGGTAGGGAAAAGGAATTTTTTATTAATAATCAGAGAAAGTACCCAGATTAGAAGTGGGTTGTGTTTCACACGATGTTAATGAGTTGTCCCAATTTGCTAAATGATTTTACCACCAAAACAATATTTCTAAGTTCCCAGGATATTCCACAAAATTTTATTTGAACTAGACTTAATATACCATATTTTTAATTAAAAAAGCACTGTTTTCAAAAATATATAAACACAGGAAACTTAACAACAACAAAAGTAGCTGATGTTTAAGTGAGAGCGGGTTGAATGAAAAGGCCATTACAACCTGGCCCCATGCTTCATCTTCTGCTATCTTACCTTCTTTCTGATCACACTGTACAACCATTTCCTCATACCTCTAGCCATCTCCTGTCTCCATTATATTTGCAAATGTTGTACCCTCTACTTGTATAACTCTTCCTCACTTTTCAACCTAGGAATGCTTTACCCATCTTCAGATGTAGATCGGCTCATTCTGTGAAGGCAAGCCAATTCTTCAACACCATCCTCCATGGCAATAAGTATACTGCATCATCATTTATCCTTTTTACAACTTTCTCTTCTATTCAATCGTGAGCTCAGTTAGGAAGGGTAGGGACCATATTCTTAGTGTTCTTGCTATCTCCAGAAGTGGGATCAACGATGCCTCCCTCTTAATTTGACCCTTAACTGAAGGCCAGGTACATATCTGTATTCTCCAAATTATAAATTAGGAAGAAATGTCTTTGTATATCTCCTGAAAGCTTTAAAAATGAATTTAATATGTTATATTCAGAAGAAAATAAACTCATGTGATGTGTTTAAACAGTGACAAAATTAGCAACTGCAACAAATAAAATCTAGCCCATGTGTAAAGTTTAAGAATCTTACGTAAAGGATATATGAAGAACTAGAAAATTGACATTATAATCCTGTGAAGGACTCAGCTCAGTTATAGTTAAGATACAGAATCATGAACATATCAGTGAACCTCTCCAGAAACAAGTCGGTCAGACTGATGCTCCATGTACAAGCTGCCTGCCAGGCTAAGATTCTGATAATCAACATTGTACATGGAATGGAGAAGCCTTCTTCCAGAAAATGGAGAAGAGCTATCACTCTGGGACATGGCATATTACTTATCGGAAAAAGCAAACTGACAACTGCTTACATCAGATTGTAAGGGAAAAATCTGCATCTGATATTAAAGTTTCTACAGTTTGCATGGCACTAGCCACAGGGATGTAATAACTGTATGAAAAAGTCCTAACACGTTAGGAATCCTTTTGGATTTCCTAGGACATTGCTCTTAGGGAAACATATCAATTCTGCAGTCCTTTTCAATTCATATGAGAGGCATGCAAAATGTTTTGTTTTAGGCTTTTATTTATAAAAGATGGTAAGATGTGACAATATTATCTTCAAGTTCGCAGGAAGACGTGTACAATACTTTGAAAATGCATTAAAAAATAGATAACAGGAAGCCTTTAAAAATAAAAATAATATGCTGTTTACTGATACAGTGAAAGGATAACTTTAATAGAAAAATGAATCTTTCTAAGGGGTCCTAGACAATTCAGGAGGTTTTGCGTTTTGCGGGGTTTTTTATACACCCATATTTTTAATAATTGAAATTTCTTTGAGTGAATGGATATCCGATGTTCAAGGCAAACTGGAAAGAGGACAAGGTGTGGATATTTGCCCTAAGAATGTAAGTGTTCTTTAATAAAAATTAAGCTAGACTATTTAAAACATTATCTGAAATATAAAACATTACCTGAAATTTATTCAGAAACAAAGAAAGAGCTCAGAAAAGATTCACTGTACATGACAGAACTGTCACTATATGTTAATATGAAAGGATAAACCATTCAATAATGGTAACTCAACAGAACTGATTGATGCCTCATATTAGAAACAAAGATGCTTTGCTGCTGGAGAATGCCCTAAGTGTAAAAAACCAATAAAAACAAAACAAACAGAAAATTACTAAAAATTCCTTATTTTTAATTAAAAATAATATTTTCAACAGTACAAAATAATTGCCAACTGTAAAGTAAAAGACTGCTAAAGTTTTCTATATCAAAATCAGAAGCATATTATAACAAACTGAATGTTAAAAAAAAAACACCAAAAACTTGGGAGAAGATGTCTGAAAGGTATATAACAAGATATACTTGATTATAAAATGCAGAATAACAGATACAAATTAGTTAGCAAAGGCATATAATCCAGCACAACAATGGGTAAACAAAATGAACAAGATCTTTGTAGAGGGTGATGTCACCAACACGATGGGAAAGAGTTTTCTGTCGTCTTCCCCCTAAACGAACACCAATTTAGACGATAACGCACGAATGAGAGTGCCTTTGTGGGAGGATGGGAGCCTGGGAGAGAAGTTCCAGCACACCTCTGGACAATCTGAGGACAATCTGAGGTTGGATGCATTGAAGAGGGTAAGAGGGACAGGTTCACTTTACCTGTGTCAACCTTCCCCCGGAGTGGCACAGCTCAGTGCCAAGAAAGATTTTTTGGACGCTGATTTTTCTCCTATGGGGAAATGTGAGGGTCTGTGAGTACCTGGCTTCCCCAGCTGTGCAGAATGTTGCCAAAGAGACCCACTTCTTTCTCTAGGATACTAAGAATACTAAGGTGTGCAACCTGACTAGGGGGCAGGAAGCTGCTAGACTAGCAGCGAAGGCACTCAGAGGGCTTCAAAGGAACAAGGGAATGAAGATTCTACAGTACTAAACACAGACCCCATCAGGAAGCCTGTCCAGGAGCTGCTGGGGATGCTCAGTCTGTGGGTCCCCCCATCTACCCTGTGGGTACCGCCAATGCTCTGCATGTCTCAGCCACACATTCCCCCAACCCCAAGGCCAGCTGCCTGTGTCTACCCCGCAGGGCAGAGAGCTAGTAAGCATGTGCAGGAAACTGGCCAGACTCTGCAGGATTGGAAGAAAACAAACCCACTCGAGCATTTAGATCCTTGCCAAGACACACTGTGATAGCACTGTCTAAAATCAAAGACTGAGAGAACGTTGTAAAGCTGTAAGAGAAAACAATGTACATACAAAGGAGCTCCCACAAGGTTATCAGAGACTTTCTCAGCAGAAACGTTGCAGGGCAGAAGAGAGTGGGATGCTATATTCAAAATACTGAGAGGAAAAAAAACCCTGGAAACAGAGAATGCTTTACCTGGAGAAATGAAGGCAAGATAAAGACTTTCCTAGACAAAGAAACGCTGGGGGATTATAAGAAATGCTGGAAAAAAAGTCCTTTTAGCTGAAGTGAAAGAACACAAATTAGTAACATGGAAACATATGAAAATATAAAAGATACTGGTAGAGGTACGTACATAGTCAAATTCAGACTACTCTAATACTGTAACGTGGTAGTCTGTTAACTATGTAGCTCTAGTTGAAAGGTTAAAGGACAAAACTGTTGAAAATAACTATTGCCACAATAATTTGCTAACAGATCCACAACATGAAGCCGTGTAAACTATGACATCAAAAGTACAAAATGGGGCTTCCCTGGTGGCGCAGTGGTTGAGAGTCCACCTGCCGATGCAGGGGACATGAGTTCGTGCCCTGGTCCGGGAAGATCCCACGTGCCGTGGAGCGGCTGGGCCCGTGAGCCATGGCCGCTGAGCCTGCGCGTCCGGAGCCTGTGCTCTGCAACGGGAGAGGCCACAACAGTGAGAGGCCCGCATACCACACACACACACACACACACACAAACACACACACACACACACACACACACATACACACACACTCAAAAACAAAACAAAACAAAACAAAAAAACCCCACAAGACCCAAGAAAGACATGCTGCCTAAAAGAGACTCACTTCAGGTTTAAGGACACACACGGATCAAATGAAGGGATGGAAAAAGTCATTCCATGCAAATGGAAGACAAACGAGAGCAGAGATAGCTACACTTATATCATATAAACTACACTTTAAGACAAAGACTGTAATAAGAGACAAAGAAGGTCTTAAATAATAATAAAGAGGTCAATCCACAAGAGAACATAACATTTGTAAGTATTTATGCACCCAACATTGGAGCACCTAAAATAAAGCAAACATTGATATTAACAGACCTGAAGGAAGAAATAGACAGCTACCATCATAGTAGGGAACTTCAACACCCTACCTGTATCAATAAATAGATCATCCACACAAAACACCAATGTGGAAACAGCAGACCTGAACTGTACTTTAGACCAAATGAACTTAACAGACAAAAACAGAACATTCTATCCAACAGCAGCAAAATACACTGTCTTCTCAGGCATACCAGAACATTCTCCAGGATATATCATATGTTAGGCCACAAAACAAGTCTTATCAAACTTAAGGAAATTGAAATTATACCAAGTTTCTTTCTGACCACAATGGTTTGAAAGTAGAAATCAGTAATAGGAGGAAAACCAGAAATCTCACAAATGTGTGGAAATTAAACACAGTACTCTTAATAACCAATGGGTCAAAAGAATAAATCAAAAGGGAAATCAAAAAACAGAGGAAATCTTATGAGATACAGCAAAAGTGGTTCTAAGAGGGAAGTTCATAGCAATAAATGCCTACATTAAGAAAGAAGAAAAATCTCAAATAAACAACTTTACAACTCAAGGGCCCAGGAAAAGAAAAACAAACTAAGCCCAAAGTTAACAGAAGGAAGGAACTATCAAAGAGCAGGGAAGAAATAAATGATATAGAGGCCAGGAACACATTAGACAAGATCATAACAATGAAGAGCTGCTTTGTTTCTTTTTTTTAACAATAAATAAATTTTAACAAAAGTTTATTTATATTAAAAAGAAAATAAGAGAGAATACTCAAATGTTCATAATCATAAATGAAAGAGGAATGATTAAACCTGATGTCATAGAAATTTAAAGGATCATGAGACTACTATGAACTATTATACAAAAAATAAATTGAATAAATCCTAGAAACATACAATCTACCAAGACTGAATAATGAAAGAACAGAAAATCTGCACAGACCATTAATGAGCAAGTAATCAAAACCTTTAAGAAAAGCCTAGGATCAGATGTTTTCATTGGTGAATTCTACCAAACATTCAAAGAAGACTTAACACTCATCCTTCTCAAACTGTTTCAAAAATTTGAAGAGCGGATCACTCCCAAACTCATTTTATGAGGTCAGTGTTACCCTGACACCAAAGCCATATATGAACACTACATAAAAGGAAAACTACAGGCTAATATTCCTGATGAACAAATGCAAAAATTCTCAATGAAATACTAGCAAATGAAAGTCAACAGCACATTAAAAGAATCACACACCATAATCACGTGGGATTTTTCTCTGGGATACAAGGGTGGTTCAACATACACAAATCAATAAATGTGATACACCACATTAATAGAAGATAAAATCATATAATCATCTCAATAGATACAAAAAAGCATTCAACAAATTCAATAGCCTTTCATGATAAAAATTCTCAGCATATTGGGTATAAAGGAATGTAACTCAGTATAATAAAGGCTATATATGACAAGCCTATAGCTAGCATCATTATCCATTGTGGAAACGAAGAGAAACCCTTTCCTCTAAGATCAGAAATAAAACAAGGTTGCCCACCTTTGCCACTTCTATTCAACATAGTATTGGAAGTCCTAGCCAGAGCAATTAGGCATGAAAAAGAAACAAAACACATCCAAATTATAAACGAAGGAAGAAGTAAAATTGAGTCTATTTATAGATGGTAGGTTCTTATATTTAGAAAACCCTAAAGACAGAACCAAAAAACTGTTAGAGCTAACACATAAATTCTATAAAATGACAGTTTAAAAATTCAACATACAAAAATCAGTTGCATTTCTATAAACTAATAATGATCTATGATAAGAACAAATGAGGAAAACAATCCCATTCACAATGCTATCAAAAAGTTAAAATACTTAAAATAAATTCAACCAAAGGGGTGAAAGATCACTGCACTGAAAACTGTGAGACATTCATGAAAGAAATTGATGGAGACACAAATAAATGGAAAGATACCCCATGTTCACAGAAGAATTCATATTGTTAAATGTCCACACTATCCAAAGCCATTTATAGGCTCTATGCAATCCGTACAAAAATTATAATGGCATCTTCACCGTAATACAAAAATAAATTTAAAATTTGTTTGGGACCACAAAAACCCCCAAACAGCCAAAGCAACCCTGAGAAAGAAGAATAAAGCCAGAGGCATCACACTTCCTGACTTCAAACTATCAATATATTACAAAGCTATAGCAACCAAAATAGCATGGTACTGGCATAAAAGCAGACATATTGATTAATGGAACAGAATAGAGAGCCTGGAAATAAACTCATGCATATATGGTCAATTAATTCATCACAAAGGAGTGAAGAATATATAATGAGGAAAGGATGGCCTATTCAATAATGATGTTGAGAAAACTGAACAGCCACATGCCAAAGAATGAAACTGGACTCCTCTTTTATGCCATCCATAAAAAATCACCTCCAAATGGATTAAAAAGTTAAATTTAAGTTCTGAAGTCATAAAACTCATAGAAGAAAACATAGAGGGTAAGCTCCTTGACATCAGTCCTGGCAATGATTTTTTTGGGATTTCACACTAAAAGCTAAGACCACAAAAGCAAAATAAACGAATGGGACTACATCAAATTAAAAAGTTTTTGTACAGCAGAGGAAACCATCAACAAAATAAAAAGTCAACCTACAGAATGGGAGAAAATATTTGAAAACCACATTTCTGATAAGGAGTTAATATCCAAGATATATAAAGAACTCATACAACTCAATAACAAGAAAACTACCAATCCAATTAAAAATGGGCAGAGAAACTGTATAGATATTTTTCTAAAGAAGACCTAAAGATAGCCAACAGGTACATGAAATGATGCTCAACACTACTAATCATCAGGGAAATGCAAATCAAAACCACAATAGATATCATCTCACACCTATTAGTGTGATGTGACACACATCTCACACCTCATTAAAAAGACAAGAGAGGGATTCCCTGGTGGTACAGTGGTTGAGAGTCCACCTGCCGATTCAGGGGACACAGGTTCCATCCCCGGTCCCAGAAGATCCCACATGCCGTGGAGCGGCTGGGCCTGTGAGCCATAGCCGCTAAGCCTGCACGTCCATAGCCTGTGCTCCGCAACGGGAGAGGTCACAACAGTGAGAGGCCCGCATACCGCAAAAAAAAAAAAAAGACAAGAGAGAACCAGTGTTGATGAGGGTGTGGAGAAAAGGGAAACTTTTGTGCACTGTTGGTGGGAATGTAAGTTGGTGCAGCCGCTATGGAAAACCATACGAAGGTTTTCAAAAAATTAAAAATTGAACTAATATTTGATCCAGCAATCCCACTTTGGGGTATTTTTCCACAGGGAATGAAAACACTAACTTGAAAAGATCTGCACACCCATGTTCATTGCAGCTAAGACATGGAAACAACCTAAGTGTAAGCATGAATGAATGGATAAAGAAAATGTGGTAAAAAAATATGTATACACCTTATATAAATACACACATACATAACATATATATGGAATATTATTATTATATACTCAATATCCATATTAAAATACACAATGGAATATTATTCAGCCATTAAAAAGAAGGAAATTCTGCCATTTGCAACAACATGGATGAAACTTGAGGGCATTATGCTAAGTGAAATAAGTGAGATGGAGAAAGACTACTGCATTATCTCACTTGTATGTGGAATCTAAAACAAAACAAAAATACAACTCAAACTCATAGAAACAGAGAATAGAAAAGTGGTTGCCTGTGCCTGAGGGGTGGAGGAAATAGGGATGTGTTGTTTACATATTTCAGCTAAAAAGGGTACAAATGTTCAGCTATTGGATAAGTAAGTTTTGAGGACTGAATGCAAAACATGGTAACTAGAGTTGATAATACTGTTTAATATAATTGAAATTTGCTAAGAGACTATGTAGAAATTCAATGTTCACACCAAAAAAAAAAAGATAAACTGGGAGGTAATAGATGTGTTAATTATTTGGGGGGAGTCCTTTCACGATGTATACATAAATCACCACAATGTACACTTTAAATATTTTACAATTATATATGTCAGTTATACCTCAATAAAGCTGAAATAAAAAGTAAAATTATAAAACTAAAAAGAATAACAATTTAAAAGCCAGAATATAATGTGCTTTTAAATGATCTACCATAGAGTCAAAGAAGGGTAGAACAACCATCATGCTACCAAAGACTTGTTAAAATAGGATGCGGGTTTATATACTTGAGCTAAGAATGCAAAAGAAGGGTCCACTCGTATGTAGAGTTTATTCAATAGTAAATACTACGGTTCCACATAATCTACTGTTGGTAAAATACACAGATGCTGAATCTCAGATACAGAGGAGCCTTGTACACAGGGGACTGACTCTAAGTTATACTCCACTGTGGTAGTATAACCACTGCATTGTTCAAGGGTCAACTGTATATACTCTATTGTGGTCCACGGAAGGCTGCTACTGGGTGGGCTGTTGGTATGAGTATAGAGTGAGGTAAAGAGCTTTGGTGCCAGGTAAGATGCCTGATATGAATCGACTGTAACTATGTCAATAAACAATTTTTTTTCCCTATAAGACTTTCTTGATGAATTAAGTCCTGTGTCAGTTTATACACTGGCTTAAGTTCTTCATCTCATCACGCACTTCCTGTGTGGGTACTCAAGAGAATTTCAAGAGCACTGAATGAAAATAATAATTTTCAGAATGATATGAGAGGCAGCATACCTCACCTACAGGGTGGTGCTAAATACTGTGCATGTCACAAACGTCTAAGTACACACTTAATAATAAACAGGCTAGACATTAAGCTCATGCTGATTATTTCCTGAGTAAAGAACGGATGAGGCTGGGAATTTTAATTATATTTCTAGTCCCTTATTTTTAATTAAAGACAAAGAAAAGGTATCGATATTAACTTCAGTTTTGCATGGTAGGTGTTTGGTAGAGTATCAGAGGGAAGACAGTATTTTGTCATGGTTCCCAGGACTGAATCAGGAGCCAGACTTCTTGATTTGAATCCATTCTCTACTGCTTAGTGGATGCATGGCCTGAGGAATATTGCTTAAATTTTGTGTCTGTCTCCTCATCTGTAAACAGCGTTAATAGTACATAACTTTTTGCTAAACAGACTCTCAATAAATGTTAGCTCTTATTAATCTAATTAATCTTATTAATAAGATTGTATTATAAAATTATAAATAATTTTATGCCATCTTTCTTTTTTAACTGAAATTTAAGAGGCAAATGTTAACAGGCTCGATATTTTGGATCTCTAGGTTTTAAAACACTGCTAATGAGGAAGAGGAATGGTTAGTGGAAAGAGATGGAACACATCAGGCTTGAAGATTAGTGGTCATTTATTATTCAATTAATTTTGATCAAAGTCATTTATTTCTCCAGAGCCACAGTCTTCTCATGAGAGCAAAGGAGTGTTATACAACTCTTGTAAGTTTGTTGTAAATAAATCATGTAAGTTAGAGTTCAGTAAATACACATATTCCCTTTCCTTTTACTTTATTTTAAAAGAGTAAATAAGATCTTTAAAAGAATATTTGTTTGTATGATACAGTTCCTTCTATTAAGCTTTTAAAACACTCCTTTTGTCTCTGTAAAGTTTTCTCTGCTGGATTTTACATAACTTTTAACCTTTTAAACAAAGTTTATTTAATGGTCAATGCTAAAATTATACATAATGGTTTTTCAGTAAATTTTCAAACAAGCTTAGCTATTAAAAACTTAGGTATTTACGGGTCTTCAGACTAAGTATCTTCTCTTGGCTAATTATTTTCTATGAAGTTTATAAATACTGTAATATAAATTATGTACTTACAAGTTAGTAAAAGTTAAAAATATTTTACAGTCTTAATTGTAAAGTAAATAGGAAAGTTCTTGAATTGGCTAAAGCTTATGTTTATCCTTCTTCAAGCCAGTTTCTTTTTTTTTAATGAGCATCATTATATTTTGAAATTTTCTTCAAACGAGGAGAATCTGAAATAAATCACTTAGCATTGGAATCCAAAAACAATCCTGTGGCCCTGGACAAGTTGTACATATATAAACTTTGGATGGTAATATTATTGTGAAGATTAGATAAAATGAGCCATTTAAAGCACCAAGTACAATAAAACATCTAATATTCAACGATGTACAGTTTAATAAATGTCCTACGAACATTCAGCAAATACTACTAATTAACAACCCCATGTCAAAATCATGAACTAGATTTTAAACAGGAATTGATTTTGAGCATAGAAGTACAAACATATGTTTGCACTATTAATAAGGAGCTTAAACTTTATGTCTGTACCTCTGTCAGCCAGATTTTTTTTTTCTCGAGGCAGTATTTGTGTGGATAAAGGCTGTGTGTGTGTGTGTGTGTGTGTGTGTGTGTGTGTCTGAATAAGAGTGAGACTTCCTTAACTGATCAGCTGCTTAGAGTAGAAAAGGCACCTGAAAAAAGCAAAACAGAATACTAGATGATTTATTTAAGAAATACTTTTTTAAATTCAGAAGAAAAAGAAAAAAAGAAATGGAAATATTGAGAAAGCAGCAGTCAGTATGGAGGACAACTCACGGAAACTCAAACCCCATAATTACAGGTCTTATAAAAAGAAAACAGGACAAACGAAAGAGAAGCAATAAAAGATGGTATAGCTAAAGGCAAGGTTAGTGGGCTGGAAACAAAAAAAAGGATCTGTGCTTGGCAAACTGAAAAGGCTCATTATGTAAAAGGCAAAATAAATGTAAAGAGATTCATATCTGGACATATCTTGGGGAAAATGCTAATGGAAGGAAAAAATGCCCCTACTCCCATATAAGTAGAAAAAATAGTTAAACTATAAAGGGTGTTAAGAGCAAAAAGGCATAAAATCGTCAGTAAATGCTACATGACAACAGAATGTTAAAAATATTTAACAGGAGAATGGTTCTTACTTAGTCATTTTGAGGCCAGTTAGGCTGTTAAAGTGTAAAAACAATGGGAAAATATTTTCAGAGACAAGAAGTTTTGAAAATGAGAGATGAACCAATATGTCAGAATCATGAAATATTTAAGAATGTAATGACTTGGGGAGGAAAGATAAAAATTAAACCAAGAATGTGACAAAGGAACAATAAACAGACTTGCTTCAGAATTATGAGAATTATCCTCAGCAACACTGGACGCCAATGAAAATGTCAAACTCTCTTCAAATTTCTGATTAAAAAGTGGTTCGAACACAGAATCCTATTCTCTGTCAAACTAGCCTTCAAAAGGATGCCAACAAAACAGGTTTGCAGAGGAGAAACAGAAAACTCCACCACCCAGAGGAAGATTTACATTGTAAGAAACAGTGACAGGTGAAGGGAAAACTGAAGTATAGAACTTAAAAGAAAAATGGTACCACGAGGCTTTCTTCATTCCCAGATGTTCCCTAGGACAGAATTTGGGAGTCTGGATTGAGAGTAAGGAAAGCATGTTAAGACGGGGGTTGCAGAAAACAGAAAAGACAATTAACTCTGGAAACTAATTTTTTTAAATGTTTAAATATATGTGTTAAATATAGCCATACCATTTAGAGAACAAGAAATAAAGGTACAAAATTTCAAAATACTACACAAATGACACCAAACAATCTAAGTACATATAAAAGATAACCAACAAGCAAGCAAGATATACAGGAATACAAACTAAATGGCATAAATCAGAACAATACAAATGAAGACAATAACAATGAAGAAGTGTGACAAAGAAAGATAAGGTTACATGATCAGTCGTGGAGAGCTCTTCAAAGTAAACTTGTAAGGGAAATGTAATGCAGAATGACACACTTTGGGGAGCACAAAAGAATAATGATGCATGGAAATGTATAGAAAAAGAGGAGGAAGGATAAAAACATCACCTCCGGGGAAGGAAGCTGGGAGAGAAGAAGGGAGGGAGAGAGAGAAAGAATGTGTGTGAAAGTTCCAAGGGTGCATATACGTGTGTGTGCAGGGGACCTGCTTCATGTTTTATTCCGTGCACTCCATATATAACCTGTGCAAGCTTTTTACGTAACAATGGCTCTTACATTACTTCTTGTGGAATACATGAGCAGAGACAAATGAGGAGAAAAAAATGAGAAAGTTATCAAAGTTACACCATTCTCAAAAGTCTCTAGTCCCAGAAGATTTTACAGCTGATTTGCGGACAAGTGTTTAAAGTTTGGTTCATCCCCATGCTTTTATTGTTTAGCGTAGAAAAAAACTGAAATGTATCCATTCAGTATAGGAAACAAAATGTAACTTTGGCAAGAGAAGCCAACAATGAATGTAATTAAAAAGAAAATTACTGTCCCTTCTGACTTTTTGGTATACTTAACAAAATTACATACAAAATGTGAAAAAATAGAATCCAGTTGCTGATGACATTAAATCAAGAAATGTGATAAGATAAGGGTCCAATCTCTCAAAATTGTTACAACCCATTCACAGGCAAAACAAAATGCTCACTGAAGAAGACATCTGTCTGATTCTCTAAGTTTTCCTTACCACCAAAGCTAAAACAAATAAGCGGGTTTCTGTTTGAAACCAGTAAGATACGCTCAGAACGTGAGTTTATTGTTTCTCCTTAATAAAATCCCATTGAAGTGACAGGAAAGGAGAAAAAGATAAATTTCTGGACAACGAAGGGAATCAGGAAGAAAATATCAAGAGCGAGATATTCCAAGACGTCTCTGGAAGATGAAGTAAGAGTGCATACATCACGGCTCCCAAAAGAAGCAGAAGCTTCTACTAAGCAGAAGCTGCCACAGCACAAAATAAACAAATAGGGCAAAAAAGGACCGGAAGAAGGAGCAGAACCTGCAGAACCAGGAGAGAAAGGTCAGCATATTTGGAAGTTTCTAGTGAACCGGGGAACTGAAAACAGTTCCTGATCTACGCTTCTCTACTCTGGTTTGCGGAAGACCCAACCATCACATGCTCACCCTGTGGCAAAAACAGGATTTCTTACAAATAAACCAGCAAACGAACGCAGAAGACATTGTTCTGAGAAACGTAGAATGGCTGGCTTCAGAAAAGCTACTCCAAAGCAAAGCCTGCCTCATTTTGGTATTCTTTGCATTCCTAGAAAGTAATATTTAGCTCCTCCAAAACCTGTTTAATAACATGATTTTATTTTGCCTGTAAAGCTCACAATTGTTGTTTTTTAATATCACCTTATTCAAGTATAAAGGGAACCAAGGATCACCAGACATTGAGGAAGTATCAACAGCAAAATGGTTATGAAACTGTGTACTCATAACTTCAGGAAATACTTTGGGAAGAAAATTCAGACAAATTTTTTACATTTCAACGTATTTTGTGACAAATAAAAATGAGAAAACTATACACAAGTGCTGCGTGCTTAACAATTTCTCCTAGTGAAGTGATTTGCATAGGGAAAAAAGTACCTTAATGAAATGGAGAAAGACTCTTATTGAATAAAAATAACTTACAGGGAGGTTAACAGGGTACTTTATAATTTACGTTTATATGCTAAAAGATGGCATTTCATTTGGCAAAGGTAAAATCAGACTAAGGAACAAGTACTTCAGAAAATAATTTTGCTTAATTATTGAGAGTTGGTTACAAGTACTTTACAAGCATTAGCCTAGCTTAAACATTAGAGAAAGTAAGAAAGCTAGATATGGATGCTTTTCTAAATGTAATAACATTTATTAGCCTGAATTCAGTAAGCGAAATAGATAAAACCACACACACCAGAACAGCTAAAATTAAAAGGACTGGAGGACTTCCCTGGTGGCGCAGTGGTTAAGAATCCGCCTGCCAGTGCAGGGGACACGGGTTCGAGCCCTGGTCCGGGAAGATCCCACGTGCCGCGGAGCAACGAAGCCCGTGCCCCACAACTACTGAGCCTGCGCTCTAGAGCCCACGAGCCACAACTACTGAGCCCGCGTGCCAGAACTACTGAAGCCTGTGCGCCTAGAGCCCGTGCTCCACAACGAGAAGCCCCCGCAATGAGAAGCCCGCACACCGCAACGAAGAGTAGCCTCCCACTCGCCGCAACGAGCGAGAAAGCCCGCGCGCAGCAACGAAGACCCAATGCAGCCAAAAATGAATGAATAAATAAATAATTTCTTTATTAAAAAAAATAAAGGACTGGATATCCCACATTAGCAAGGATGTATAGCAAAAAGCACTCTCTTGCACTGCTGATGGAAGTGAAAACTGGTACAACCACTTCAGGAAACAGCTTGACCTTATCCACTAGAGGCTATGATCAGACTTCCTATGACTTACTCACAGGTACCGACCCCCCAAAATGGGTTCACATGTATTCCAGAAGGAAGATAACTCATTAAGTTGTACATTTACGCTTTGTGCATTTTCTGTATGATTGTTATATTTAACAGAATTATCTATAAATAAAAGAAAATTATATGATTCTCTGTGAAGACTTGCCGTAAAAATTTCTTTTCAAGTATGGTATTATTTCTATTCTACAATGTAGGCAGAGAAGTAGGTCAGTTCCTTATCGGAGCTGGAATATGGAATCTGACCATAGTTCTGTATCAAACTTTAATTCCAATTTCATGTGAATATAAACAAGTTAGTAATATTTAAATTTCTAAGAAGATTTAATTGAGAACATCTGTATCACTCATAAACATATTTCTGGATGAAACATATTTTAAATTTTCATTTGAAAAGTTTAAACTATTATAAAATAGATATGCTTCATACTCTTTAAAGCTATTCAAATTAATTTAAAATTTAAGTAAATCTTGTTTATCCATCTGTTCATTCATTTCATTATCCATTCACTCTTTTAGATATTCAACAAGTATTAACTGGACCTTAATCTATACCAGCCCATAGGACCCCTGCTCTCATGCAGCCAGTCTGGTCAGGGAGAGAGACACCCAAAGAGAATAATAACAAAATGTATAAACACTGTATAATTGTTCAGTGCATCTGTCAGTCTATCAGTGTTAGTGTATCAGGAGAGTTGATCTGTGACACTGCAAGAACCAAGAAGTTCAGGGAACTAACTAATCTACCTTAAGAGGGTCAGAGACAACTTTGTAGGGACGTTGATATTGGAAATAAGTTTTAAGTCAGAATGTGAATTAGTCAACTGGAGAAAGATTTCTTGGATCATCGAAATCAAGTTTTTGAAAAAATCAGTTTATTACCACAAAATACTGAAAAATGTGTCCTTGGGAACAGCTTGGTGAATTATTGTAAGTATATCCTTCTGTTTCTATGATTTCTAACTGCTTAATCTCAGATCATCATAATTATCTAGAACTATCAATATTTTACAAAGGAACTACGTAACTGTCATATGTAATTATTAAAGTTGATATTTAAAGGAAGAGTTATCCAACAGTACCTCATTTGTACAGAAACTAAGATTTCTCCAATCAGATGCAAATGCATTACACACACATCTCATACCACTGAACATTTAAATGAAAGGTAAATTCAATCATGGGACAGATATTAAAAAGTAATTAAACAGAATGACTTGAAAAACTGTTAATAAGCCAAATCCAACTAATCTGACAATGATGACATGAGGTTTGTTTCCGGGAAGGGGAATCCTCAGTTTGCTGAGAATGTTAGTTTCAACAGATTAAAAATGTCAGTTTCAACAGATTAAAAAAAGAATTCAGTTCAAATTTAGCATTAAAGGATATAATAAACTGAAAGGAGTCTAAAAGAGAATAACTAGTGTTTCTGGCTGCCTGAAATACAGAGAGTTTACAGTGAATATACAGAGAATTACTGAGGTATTTGAGAAGGTTTACCTAGGAAAAAAGAAACCCATTTAAAGGGCTATTGCTGGGAAATGTAGATTTATTTGACCATTTCCACGGTGTAAAACTAAGCTCTAAGAAAATATTACAAAGAGGATCATTTAAGTATCAGAAAATATATTAATTATAAAATAAGTATTAGATATTATAATCATTATTAAATGATCTCTAAAAGAATGACCTGGCTAAATGGTAGGTAAATCCAAAGGACACATAAATTATTTAATTATTGCTCAGAAAACTATAGATATGTGATAAAGAATAAAATATTCTGTTTTGGGAGTAACACTGAGCTGGGCAGACTTAAAGGCTTCTTTAAATTCTATGACCCATAAATTTCTTGATTCACACAGAGTATGGGGAGACAGCTTCTCCAAGAACCTAATATGGTTCCCCTTGAATTGGGAAGCCAGGGACTTAAGAAGGAAGCCTACATTTGTCTATACTGCAGATGAAGTGAGTTTGGAACTTGGATTCCACAATGGAGAAGAAAGATCTATCGTCAAAGATATTTCTGGAGGATGAGAAGCCCAAGATCAAGTTGCTGGCAGACTCAGTGCCTGGTAAGAGCCTACTTTCCGGTCGATAGATCCGTCTTTTCCCTGTGTCCTTATATGATGGAAGGGGTGAGAGTTTTCTCAGGTTTTTTTTTTTATAAGGGCACTAATCCCACTCATGAGGGCTCTGCCCTGAAGATCAAATCACCTCCCAGAGGTCCCACCTTAAATACCATCACACTGGAGATTAGATTTCAATTTATAAAATCTGGGGGACACAAACATTTAATCCATTGCAGAATCTAGCTACTTAAGCTGGAAAATCTAAAACAACAGCAGCAACGAAAACCCCTTCAATGTTGAGCTATGTCAATATTTTTAGCTGTTAATTTCCCAAATGTCTAAAAGAAATGTAAAAAAAGAAAAATGAGAGGAATATTATTACTAAGTCATGTTTACCTTTTATATATGACTATCACTGAATCAATTAAAACTTATTTTTGATTTGTAAACAAAAAATGGTTTAAAATTCACCAACAAAAAGGTGCTAGATATACAATGTACCTTAAAGTCTTGTCATAACAATGGCATAAATACTATCCTCGCTTATTTTTACTAAGATAAGTATACTGTTACATAGTCATTTATTATTTGGTCTAAATATTATTTGGTGTAACATTTTGAGTATTTAGCCATTTAATTATTATTTGGTCTAAACTTTTGAGTATTAAAACTTTTAGACCTGATTCTTTTGTCTTACGGGCCTTTGGGTTGAATGTTATGAAAATTAAGGACATTTAAGGATATTTCATATGTAGGACTAGATTGTTAGGGAGTTTAATTTTAAAATATTTCCTGAGCTCCACTTCTGCAAAACTGCATTGATTTTGTCCTAGCCTGTTCCCAAGATTAGCTTCTCATTTTTAAGACACAAAAAAATTCTCAAATATATTAATCAAATATCACATGGCTATTTTATTATAAAACTTTACTTCAAAATTATGTCACTTCTCAAAAAGAGAGAGTTGTTTAGATCATAAAACAGTTGTTAGCCAGAAGAAACAAGGACATTTTTAATAATCAAGCTTCACATATAACCAATTAAAATAGCATACTACTAGACTTTGTCAAAGGGAATAACAGCACTTTAACAGTCATATGCTTAAATTAAAGTTTCGAAAAGTCCTCTCCCTCTGGTAAGTAGATTCCCCTGTGATTTTGCAGATAGAAGTTTGATAGTTAACTTCAAATGTCTTTGGTAGATACCAAGTAAAGAATAGGTAATGCAAATACTTTGAGGAAAAAAAGAGAAATCTTAAAAAAATATTTTAATGCCATTTCTCTAAAACTTAGGAAAATAATTATAATGAATAAACCTTAGTATCTTATATATAGAACTGAATGTCACACTATTTATTATTCAGCATCTCTTGAAGTTCAGTCTAAGTTCTTGCCTTGTAGAAGCATCTGGGATAGTGGTACTGTGAGTGCCTGAAATGGGACCCATAACGAAGTATTTCTGAATAAATGATAACTTGGTAAGTAGCAAAGCCAGCAAAGAGAGATTGCTATGAAGGTCTCACAGTCTGTCTGCCTAAAGGGCTCAAGTTCGAAAACTAGAGAATTCTTGACTTGCAAGGAAAAAATACTCCAGAGCAATCTACCTTTATTAAAAACAAACAAGCACTGGAAATCTCTCCTGGTGTATGTTTGAACAATCACACTGCAAAAGGGTGTGTGCAGGACATAGTACCTGCCCCATGTGCAGGAATGTGAGATAAATGGTCTGAGGGACCCATCTGCCAGAAACAGATCCCGGCCAGTCACAGCTCCCTGTAATTCTCATTATTAGATCCCTTCCTTCAGTAGTTATCTTGCCAGAATACATACATGCTACAACATAAAGTCACTGTGCTATAATTAGCTCCTTTGTGCATCTTACATAAAATATTTTGTTTCTCAGATCAGTTCGCGACACTCACTTAATAAGATCTCAGAGGGATAAGAGTACAGCGGATAATTTGAATGAGCAGAGAATGGAAAAAAAGTGCAGCCAGAGCTCCACATGGAAGAATGAAAGGTGGATGCAATGAACTTCTAGAAGATCTGAGCGGGGCCCTGCTTTATTTCACCTCTGTATATGTCACTGAATACAAAGTGTTGGTTTAATTATTTTAAATTTAGAGAAAATTTTACAATGTTCTTAAGATAAGAAATTTGGATGCTATTAATTTATTCTTTCACTGGATAAAAACTAGGATTGGAAAGATATTTGTTGATACAAAATCTAAATCAGAAAAAAAACAAACACTGCCTTGCTAGTTTGAGGTTAACCTTTGAATATGTGGTAATTTGGTGCTCATGAAAACATACTTGATTCTTCCCTGTTTCTATTATACCATTTAAAAATTTACCTGCCTTGTTATCAAATAAATATATAGTTTGACAAGTCAAATATACTTTAAGTCTAAATCTGGGAGCTATCTAAATCTGGGAGCCACTTTCAACATCTGGCTGATTTCATGGTATTTACCATAATATTTCCAAACAGTGTGCTTAAAGTACTATTTCTTGATTTCTCAATTTTGGAGAGTAGGTAATACCTTCCAAAAAAGAAAAAGGAGGATTTAGGTTTCTTTTTCCTTTAAAACACACACACACAGCCTTTTATGAGTTGTATCAGAATTTTAAACCAATATTATTCAAAACTGAACCACGGACAATATTGTGATTTTCTTCTGATGTACCTGTTTTTGAGGAAACCCTCCAGTAGGGAAGTCCTACTTCTTGTCTTTGTGTGTGTGTGTGTGTGTGTGTGTGTGTGTGTGTGTGTGTGTGTCTGTGTGTGTTGATTTATTGCTCTATGTACCTATCACTGTTGCCCCCTGAACACTCTGACAGAAAGGTAGTTTTACAACATGGTCAAACACATGAAGTAATCTACCAATTCGCTTATTATTGTTGTTGTTGTTATTGCTGCTGTTAATTTTACTATTATTTTTTATTGATATTTCATTGCTTTTAAAGCATGCTGTACACTGTCATTTTGGCAATCCCCTTCATGTCACTTTGACATTCCGCAAACACCATCCTGAGAAGTAATTACTTTCACGTTCTTCCTAGGTTGAAGCCCGATTTCCTGCACCCCATCTTCCTATTTATTTATTTACTTATTTATCCTTGAGAATATCTTCCTATAATCTCCCGAGAAAGTGTTCAGGGGAAGAAACATTTTTGAAAACTGGTATAGCTGATAAGTATCTTCATTTTATTTTCACACTTAATAGTTTGGCAGGGTATGGAATTCCAGGTTAGTGACTGTTTTACTTTGTATACTAAGACATTTTCTTCCACAGTCACTTAGACATCAATGTTGTTAGAAGGCTCATAACTACGAGTTTGAAGCCCACTCCTCTCTATGGGGTCTATATTTTCTCTGGAAACTTTTGGGATTTTCTCTCTACCTGTGACAGTCTGAAATTTCATAATAATGTATCATGAGGAAAGCATTCTTCCACACATTGTATTAGGTAACTGGTGGTCCTTATCAATCTAGAAACTGTTGTCCTTCAGTTCTAAAAAAAAAATTTGGTATAAGTTATTTCTTATTCTATTCTATTCTATTCTACCCACTTCTATCCCCCATCCCAGTACCATTATATGAAATCTGGTTTTCTCTCCCTAGAATGAAAATAATTTGTTATTGAACCTCCTAAATTGGTATTTTAGTTTTCTTACCTCAGTCTACCTTTCTAATACTACTTCTATTTTTATTCTATTTTCCTTTAGATTTCCATTTTTTCCACCTAAAATTTGATTTTTAAAACTTTTGCTAGCATATTTTAAATTCTCAACAGTATTTTGTCGTTTTTATGAACATTCCCTTTTTATAGCCTCCTCTTTTGTTTACTGGATTCAATTTCTACTGTTGGAACTTTGAGAACAGACTTCATAGCTTCTTAACAAAAGCTTTTATTCTGTTCGTGGCTTTACCTCTGTTTCCTATAAATTCCATTTATCTACTTCCTTGCTGTAGTATATATTTTTCCTGCTACAGCTCTCCTCAAGTGTATCATGATTATTAGTTGTTTAGACCTAAAGAAGAGTAAAGTAATCTAAACCCAATGGAAGCACAGTACTTGGGGGCGGAGGAGTATGTAAACTGGTGGAGGGGCAGGAATTCCCCAGGAGAAAATGAACTTAAGTAATGGAAACAACCTGAGTGTCCATCGATGGATGCATGGATAAAAAAAGGTGGTATTTATGTACAATGGACTATTATCCAGCCATAAAAATAATGAAATCTTTCTATTTCTGACAACATGGATGGATATTGAGGGCATTATGCTAAGTGAGATAAGTCAGAAGAAGTAAGTCACTTACGTGTGGAATCTTAAAAAGAAACAAGAACAAAAACCAAGCTCATAGATACAGAGAACAGACTGATGGCTGCCAGAGGTGTCAGTAGGGGAGGTGGGCAAATGGGTAAAGGGGATCAAAAGGTACAAACTTCCAGTTATAAAATAAGTGATCCTGACGTAATGTACAGCATGGAGACTACAGTTAATTATATCGCATTGCCTATCTGAAAGGTGTTAAAATTGCTAAGAGAACAGACCTTAAAATTTCTCATCACAAGAAAAAAATTTTGTAATTATGTTACTATAACAGATGTTACCTAGATTTACTGTGGTGATCATTTTGCAGTATACACATATATCAAATCATTATGTTGTACACCTGAAACTAATGTTATGTTTCAATTATACCTCAGTAAAAAAGAAATCACTAAGAAAAGTGTCTACAGGTCCAATAGATATGAAGTAAAAATACAGTATCAGGTAAAAAAACATAAAGCTAAAATTAAACAAAAAAGGGCTTGCCAACATTACTTAGCCAAAAGAAAAAAACAAGTCTGTGGTCTTACAGTAAGTTGAGCTGAATTTTTGACAGGTTATATTAGGGATGTCTGAGAGAAAGCTAGATGACTGTAGAACACTGCAGGCAGTCGTAAATAAACCTCTGCTGTAACTGATGTAAAAGTCATAGTCGAAACCAGGAGATGGACATAACTGCTAAGGAAGACAAGTACACAAGAAAAATGTCACTGCAGCCACTGAGCTTAACAAATTAGTACTTAAAATTTCCTTTTCAGTTTTTAGGAATAACTTCCACATAAGCAACAGAAGAACAACCATCAGAAAAGAGAGTGTTGGGTGGGAAAATTGTCCTATTGTAATTATTCACAAGTGTCACATTTAGGAGAAAAGCAATTAAGTTAATTGGGTTGATGATAAAAATGTATCACCGTCAGCATTCTAAGCACTTACTTAATTCATAACTAGTAAGTACCAGACTCTTCAAAGAACCCTTCGTGTCGTGGATTTCTATTGGGAGGTATAAAAATCTACTGAACAGTCATAAAGTCTTCCTGAAATCAATGACAACTTTAATACACACATGGAACTGTTATTTAAACTGGGATGCGCACATTCATTCACTTATCCATTTATTTTCATACATATATAATATACCTAGATAACAATGTTTGTATTTATACACACACACACACACACACACACACACACACACACACACACACACACGCTTTAATATACATACAGGGTACCTGGAGATACTGTGGGTTCTTTTCCAGACCATTGCAACAAAGCAAGTCACAAGATTTTTTTCGGGTTCCCAGTGCATATAAAATTATGTTTACAAAATACTGTAGTCTACTAAGTGTGCAACAGCCTTATGTCTAAGAAAATGTAAAATTATTGCTATAAACTGTTATCACCTGAGCCTTCAGGAAGTCGTGATCTTTCCATTGGTGGAGGGTCTTGCCTCAGTGCTGATGCTGCTGTCTGATCAGGGTGGTGATTGCTAAAGGCTGGGATGCCCGTGAATTTGCAACATTGACTGACTCTTCCTTTCACGAATGATCTCTCTGTAGCCTGCAGTTCTGTTTGATAGCATTTTAACCAAAATGGAGCTTCTTTCAAAATTGGAGTCAGTATCTCATACCCTGCCGCTCTTTATTAACTAAGTTTGTGGGATATTCTAAATCCTTTGTTGTCATTTCAATCTTCACAGCATCTTCATCAGGAGGAGATTCCATCTCAAGAAACCACTTTCTCGCTCATCTATTAGAAACAACTCCTCAACCATTCAAGTTTTATGCTGAGATTGCGGCAAATTCAGTCACATCTCCAGGCTCCACTTCTAATTCTAGTTCTCTTACTATTCCTACATCTTCACTGACTTCCTCCACTGAAGTCTTGAACCCATCGATGTCATCTGTGAGGGCTGGAATCAACTACCTCCAAACTCCTGTGTATGCTTCTATTCTGACTTCTTATGAACCACGAATGTTCTTAATGGCGTCTAGAACGGTGAACCCTTTCCAGAAGGTTTTCAGTTGACTTTACCCAGATTCCTCAGAGGAATCATTCTCTATGGTAACGATAGCCTTACAAAATATATTGCTTAACTAATAAGACTTGAAAGTAGAAATTACTCTGTGATCCATGGGCTGCAGAGTGGATGTTGTTAGCTGGCACGACAACTTTTATCTCATTGTATGTCTCCTTCAGAGCTTCAGACCAGGTGCATTTGTCAATGTGCAGTAATATCTTGAAAAGAAGTTTTTTCTTCTGAGCAGTAGGTTTAACAATGGGCTTAAAGTACCCAGTACACCATGTTGTAAACAGATGGGATGTTATCCAGGCTTTGTTCTTCCATTTAAAGAGCACACGCGGAGCAGATTTAGAAGAAGGGCCCTAGGAGTTTCAGAATGGTAACTGAGCATCGAGTTAAACTTCAAGTCACCAGCTGCATTAGTCCCTAACATGAGAGTCAGCCTGTCCTTTGCATTTTGAAGCCAGGCACTGACTTCTCCTCTCTAGCTAGGAAAGTCCTAGATGGCATCTTTTTCCAACAGAAGGCTGTTTTCTCCACATTAAAAATCTGTGGTTTAGTGTAGCCACCATCATGAGTTATCTTAGCCGGGTCTGCTGGGTAACTTGCTGCAGCTGCTACCTCAGCACTTGCAGCTTCACCTGGCACTCTCACGTTATGGAGACGGCTTCTTTCCTTAAACCTCATGAGCCAACCTCCGCCAGCTTCCAACTTTCCTTCTGCAGCTTCCTCACCTCTCTCAGCCTTCACAGAACTGAAGAGAGTTGAGGCTTTGCTCTGGATTAGGCTTTGGCTTGAGGGAATATTGTGGCTGATGTGATGCTCTAACCAGATCACTAAAACTTTCTTCGTATCAGCAAAAGAAATGTTTTGCTTTCTTATCATTTATGTGTTCACTGGAGGAGCAGTTTTAATTTTCTTCAAGAACTTTCTCTTTGCCCTTACAACCTGGCTGTTTGGTGCAAGAACCCTAGCTTGCAGCCTGTCTCCGCTTCTGCCACGCTTCCCTCTCTAGCCTTAATTATGCATACCTTTTGATTTAAAGTGAGAGGGGTGTGACTCTTCTCTTCACTTGAACACTTAGAGACCATTGTAGGGCTATTAACTGGCCTAATTTCAATACTGTTGTGTCTCAGAGAATATGGAGACCCGAGGAGAAGGAGAGAGATGGGGGGAACAGCTGGTTAGTGGAGCAGTCAGAACACATTTATCGATTAAGTTCTCCACCTTACATGGATGTGGTTCTTGGCATCCCAAAACAATGACGTAGTAACATCAAAGATCACTGATTACAGATCACCATAACAAATACAACAAAAATGAAAAAGTTTGAAATAATCTGAGAATTGCCAAAATGTGATACAGAGACACAAAGTGAACAAACGTTGGAAAAATGACACCAGTAGACTTGCTCTACACGGGTCGCCACAAACCTTCAATTTGTAAAAAAATTTTTTTTTAGTTAAAAAAAATCAAACACACAGAAAAACAAACAAAAAACACCCACAATATCTGCAAAGCACAATAAAGCAAAACACAATAAAACAAGGCATGCCTGTACACACACATACTTGCCTTTGAACACAGATTTAAATTTGGGGAGTTAAGGGAGAAGACTGACTGTGGGATATAACATGCTAGTAGCTTTATCTAAGCCATTTACAGTTCCCATCTGGAAAACTAGAAGTCAATTTCCTGCAGATTCTCATTTATATTCAAAATTTAAAGTTTTTAAGTTAAATGAAAAGTAATTTATGGTTATTTTGCCCTTCTCTTGATACTTTATATTTCTATCTGTGATCTTAACCATGCCAACTTCTCACTATAAGGAAAATGTACATGTTTTCATTCATCTACCATGGATGAATGTGGGACTGGAAGACCCAGCAAATACCAGTATTTTTCCTCTATGATCCTTATTGCATTGTCCATGGTAATTTCAGAGTAATAGAGTGAAATCCAAGTTTCCCACGATACAGGCTTCATCACCTATGATGATATTAAAAACAATGGAGAAAGTATTACACTGGTTATGCGACAGGACCAGCGATCAGGGTACCGAGGTCTGAATTGTGGTTTTGGTGCTCATAACAGGTATGAACTTGCCACTTCTGTAAGAAGCAGCAAATGAAATTATCAAGTGGCTTCACAAGGTTATAAGGAGGAAAAATATGAAGCACTTAACACAACACCTGCTATATAATAAACATCCAATAAACTTTAGCTGCTACAATAATGAGAACAAGAGCTGATGTTCCAGAGCTACCCTGATCCTGGCACCACCAGTGGTAATACTATCTTCTTTCTCTAATTTGTCCATTGTCCTGCAGAAAATAAGTTCTTGCTTGATTTCCATTTACTGCTGTGATTTGAAATTGGTTTTGCTTCATAAGCTACAGTGCTCGATCTCTGTATCTGAGATATTTTCTGATTTTCCACTCTTGTTCTTGCACTTTCTCCACTGCTGATTAAGAACAGCAGAACTGGAGAGGGGAAGGTGGGAACACTGCACATGACCAACAGCCTTAAGTTCTCACTGTCATTCAAGACAACTGGATAAAGGAGTAAAACCAGGAGGAAGAAACTTAGCACACTGAAACTACCTGCAGTTTAATACAGCCAAGCTGCAGAACCGAACACAAAACAAAACATAATAGCTAAAAGTCATGTTTGTTCGAAGATTTATCTGAACTATATGTAGAAAAGAAGGAAAATACTTTTCACTCTTTAGTGTGGTATTTCCAAAAATAAAGGGGCTGACATTTTCCAGAAACATTATATTGTTAATTGAGTAAGAAGCAAAGGGAAGCAAGAGCAACTAGAATTTTATTTCCATAGAAATGGACCAAATCTAAAATGAGTCCAGATATTTGAACATAATTTTTAGTGTGGCAGCTCCCTCAACTAGATTAGTGACAATTTAGTTCATTCATGAGAATTCTCCCATTTTGAGACAGGACTGGAGTTTCTAACCTCACACCAACCCACTGTAAGTATTAAAATAGCATCTCAAGATATATTTAATAAACCAGGGCCGCTTCCATATCTAGTAATTCTGAGATTCAAAGCAAGTAAAGATATATTTTTCTTAATTTTTCACCAATTAATTAGAGAATTGTACCTGTGGAAAAGGGAATTATATAACTTTTATATATTTGATTAATAACATGTAAAAAGATTTAACGGGTTCTTTTCTAAGTCCAGAGTACAGAAAAATCTAATGTGGTATTTACCTCAGTTCCCTAGAAACAGTCTGTTTTCGTGTGTGTGTGTGTGTGTGTGTGTGTGTGTGTGTGTGTGTGTGTGTGTGTGTGTGTGTGTGTGTGTG
>NW_020837969.1:2463534-2664016 GCF_003676395.1 Aethalodelphis obliquidens
GTGTGTGTGTGTGTGTGTGTGTGTGTGTGTGTGTGTGTGTGTGTGTGGTATGTGTCTGTTGCAATAGGTCTCTTGCATACACCTAAGGACACCTAGAATGAAGGATCTGCATTATGAATGTTATGTACTGAAAGCCATATTCAAATACAGATTTTGCTTTGCTTTGTTCATTTTAAATTATGTTTTACCAACTTTTGATATTTTTCTAAATATTCTACAGAAAAAGAAATATTTCCTATCAGGAGTGATAATAAAGACTCAGGGCTTTATTTCAATCTCAAGTGTAATAAGACAGCAATAGAGAGGATTTTGGTAGATGGTGAATTGAACACAAATAGTTTCTTTTCTGTTACCAACTCCACATCCGCCTTTGTTGATTCAAATTGCTGCTGAGCTTCTGCTGGCTGGGTTGGACACACAGAGTGTGGGCGATCTGAGGATGAAAGATGATAAACGACTGAGGGAACTCAACAGGCAGAGAGAGTGAGAGATCCTTCAGAACAAAGCGAAGAAGCGATCGGCAAAGTAAGGATCCTCTCAGAGCCTGAAGATACCTTTCACAGAAAACTAACAAAATTATTAAGGGGATTCAAGTACAGAACAAACAAAGCAAAGGGAAACAGAACAAAAACAACAGCTATAGAAACCACGATTGTCCAAAAAACAACATGGAAGGTAAATCATAGGACAGGAATGAAATGTACTGGAACTTTTTATGGAGGAAGAATATCAAAGTACTGTGCATAGAAAAAAAGTGAAAGAAATCTTGAGAAAAACATAAAATGATACGACCTGGAAATCTAACATATAAATCATAGGCATCCAGAAGAAGGGAAAAGACAAATGGAGGAGATGCATCAATTAAACAAATAATGGAGGAAGATTTCCTGAGGGCAAGGAAGATTTGAGTCTGCACGTCGAAAGAGCTTCCTACCGTCTGGACTGCACTGACGGAAACCCCTACCTAGACGTATCGTATGAAAATGACTGAGCTGTAAGTGCAGAGAGAAATCTCATAGGCCTCTGGGGAGAAAGGACGAGCCAAAGATGAAATGAATCACACTGTGATTATCCTTTGCTACGTCTGAAGCCGGTAGGCAGTAACCAGGCATCTAGAGTCTCCTGAGGGAGTGGAACTGGGAACCTAGCATCCTGTATCAAAATGATACAATTTTCCTATCTGAGTAAAATAAAGTTTTAAAGATGTAGAATTTGTAAAGTAAACCATACCGGTACTTCATCTGAAGAAAGTAATAGAGAAGAGGGTAACCGAACAGCAAATGGCCTGGAACAGAGACCTCAAAAGATAGAGAAGAAATGATCACAAGCTCTGAGACTCGTGCCCTTCCAACAGACACATGTGCACGCACATACAAACACACACTGATGGGTACTCTAAGAATGTGCAGCAGAGGTGATAAAGAAGAAATACTGAAACAGCAGCATACTCCAAAGCAAATTCTAACAGTGGCCCAGAGCACAACGCACTACAGAATCCAAGCAGACCTGGCCATGGGGAAGGTTTGAGGTGGGAGGGAGGTGATAAGCCAACTGCTTCATTCGGTTAGAGGAAGCCTGGGAGAACAATGGGCACGAGGAAAGGAAACATATTCTACTAGTCTCTTCTGGCTAAAGTTGGGGGTTGAGGTGAGGACAGAGTAGGGAGGTAGTAGAGCTTTAAGGATCACTGAACATTTCTGGGGAAATATGTTTTTAAAAAATAATATATAGCAACATAGATATCATTAGGAGTTAAAAGAAGAGGAAAATAACCACATAATATAATAAAATAATGTATGGAACTTCCAAATTAACAAGGAGAAATAAATATACCAGATTGAAAAATGATAAGTCTAAAGGAAAATTTAGAAAATAACAAAAGAAGAAATAATAACACACATTAATATTAAGATTGAAAGAATAAAACCATGTAAATCAGTCCCTATAATTAAATGATGAAATTTGTTCCTTAAAAATCTGAGACTGTCATATTAAATTTTAAAAAACAAGGTATCTGTATGTTTTTTAACAAAAACAATACTTAATGTTACAAAGGAAAGTTGAAAAATTTTAAAGATGATGTAAAAATAACTTACAAATGCAAACGGAATACGGGAGTTGCAATGTTATTTTCAGAAAAATCATGATAAAATATTGAAAACACTAAACACTATAAACAAGAAAACTGTGTAAGGATGAAAGCAGGCACAAGGGACAAGGAGAACGTACCTCCAACAAACTAGTATTTACCAAACATCATGGCATCATCTATAAACCGGGATATGATGGAAATAAAATGCACATGGAGGCCTGAATAAAATACTTTTGGAATTTAAAAGACCTAGTAAACTTAGCATACAAAGGATAAGAAGAAATCAACAGTACACTCAAGGTTTTTGATTTAACATACAAATATAGAACTCTACAGCCTTTGAACCATGGGTGTCAATGTGCGTTTGTGTCTGTGTGTTCTATGTCTACAGAATATTTTACATATCCATCACATAACTGGGCACAAACAAAAACAACTTTAAAAAAATTAGTTTATAAATGAACAAACATCGTTACTTGGAAATTAAAATTAAAAAAACCAGATTAAATTGCCCTTGGATCAAAAGGAAATCACTAACTAGCAAGAAATAATGAAAAAGCTAACACTTCTGAACAAAACTGATGAGACACAGTGAAAGCTGTCCTAGGAATGAAATGTATGGCCTTAAATGTTTTCTTTATTAAAAAAGAAAGATGGAAAGATAGAACTTAATACAAATAGAAGCAAATGGAAAGAGAATTACAGAGTATAACGAAATAAACAAGATGGAAGAATTAATAAGGTTAAAGCCTGAAATTAATGAAATAGAAAAAAAAAAAGCAGGAAAGATATATAAAGCCTAAAATGTGTTTGTAAGATCAACATTTTGCAAGCCTGATGAATATTTTTAAAAAGAAGGGGAACTAAACAGACATATTAGGAATAAGAACAGATAAATAAGTACAAATATGAGACAGATTAAAAGAAGGAGAAGGGGCTTCCCAGGTGGCACAGTGGTTGAGTCCACCTGCCAATGCAGGGGACGTGGGTTCGTGCCCCGGTCCGGGAAGATCCCACATGCCACGGAGTGGCTAGGCCCATGAGCCATGGCCGGGAGCCTGCGCGTCCAGAGCCTGTGCTCCACAATGGGAGAGGCCACAACAGTGAGAGGCCCGCGTACTGCAAAAAAAAAAAAAAAAAAAGAAAAGAAAAAGAAGGATAAGAAAATACTATACACTCTGATGGCAGCAGATTTGAAATCTTAGAGAAAATGGACAGTTTCTATTCCAGTTTCTAATATTAACTCAAGAAGAATTAGACCACTTGAATAACTCTATTACCACAGTAGAGATTTGGAGAGAAAATAAATATATACCATTGAAAAAGGCATTACGAACAGCTGGGCTCACAGATGAAACTGCTATCATTCTTAAAGAAGTCATAATTTCCATTTTATTTACAACGCATTTGAATTTAGAAAAACAGAAAGTTCTCAAATTCATTTTTAAGATTAAATCAAATTCATTTATTAAAAAATGAGAACTTGAAAACCATTCTCATTGCATAAGTAAAACGTCTAATTAAAAGATTAACACAAAAATGTATTAAAACAATAATACCTTATTACCAAGCAGAATTTATTTTGGAAATGAATTTAACCCCATTCAGCATATGAATTTAACATACTTTCAGTTAGAGTCAGGACAGGTTTTGTTGTTGTAGTTATTTTGTAAGATACTTGTAGAGAAGAAAAAATGTCTAAAGCAGCTATGAAAATACTGGTGTGTGTGTGTGTGTGTGTGTGTGTGTCTGTGTGTGTGTGTGTGTCTGTGTGTGTGTGTGTGTGTGTGTGTGTGTAGGAGACATGGGCTTTGCTTACAAGGGTCCAGACTATGCTTTAAAGATATATCCTATAGGGCTTCCCTGGTGGCACAGTGGTTGGGAGTCTGCCTGCCGATGCAGGGGACACGGGTTCGTGCCCCAGTCCAGGAAGATCCCACATGCCGTGGGGCGGCTAGGCCCGTGAGCCATGGCCGCTGAGCCTGTGCATCTGGAGCCTGTGCTCCGCAAGGGGAGAGGCCACAACAGTGAGAGGCCCGCATACCACAAAAAAAAAAAAAAAAAAAAAAAGATATATCCTATAGATGTGGGATATATAAAAATATCAAATGAATGGAATAGAAAATATGAAAAGAGATTCCTATATGTTTAGTATGTGACAAAATTGATGTTTCATCCTGTGGGAAAGGTATGGATTCTTTAATAAACTGTTTGCACAACTGATTATTCACATTGAAAGAAATATAAAAGGATATGAATCTTTTACTGTATACAAAATTAAATGCTAGATGGATTAAAACTGAAATATGAATGTAAAATAATTATAATCCTTCAAAAACACATACCATAGTATATTTAAAATATTAAATATCCCAAAAGAGTAAAACTAATTTGTAGCCACATTCATAAAAACGAACACATTCCATAAACATAATAGTAAACAAAATGTGCAGAGCCGTATACTCAGCATGGATTCATTAATACAAGGGTCATGAAGAGAACTAAACAATACACTGTTCAGGAATATGTATATATATTCTAAAGCTATAAACAAACGGGAAAGGATTATTAACACAAAAATGCAAGACACTGATTATCTGCAGGAGGATAAAAATGAGATGTTATTGGGAGAAAACGCTATAATAATTAAGCTGAGGTGGCACATGGATGTTCAGTATACTCAAACATTACGTATATATTATAGAAAGCTACATATATACGTATATAATACATATTTATGACAAACTCAGAATTATAAAAATTTGGAACACTGCATGTCTACTTTAGGGGTTAGGAGAATTTCTTAACCACAACTGGAAACCCAGAAATTGTCGTAAATACATTTGTATAAATAAACATAAATCTTTTTGTACAGCAAATGATGTCATAAATAAATGCAACACACAAGCAATAAATTTTGGAAAATATATTAAAATGTACAGAGCGTATATATATATAAAATGCAACAAGTCTTTTCAAATTGACCAAGGTAGGTAAATGATTTAATAGAAAAAGAGAGAAAATACAGGAATAAGCAATTTATAAAAAATCAAATCAAAATGATTAGCAAGTACATAAGAAGACATTCAAACACATTAGCTGCTAGGTTAAGGCAAATTAAAGTGAAATGGGATATCACTTTCCACTCATTAGCTGGAAAGTATTAAAATAAATACTTTTAATATTTTAAAATATTAAAACAATTCACGAAGTGCTAAAACATACTGGCAAGGATATGGTAGAAAAGGCGGTCAACTACTTTGTTGATGAAAATTATTACAACCTTTGAGGAAAGCAATTCAGAAGAAAATTTAAGGAAGTATTTTCTTTGACTCAGCAATACTACATCTGGGAAAACATGACATGAAAATAAAAGCTCCATTATGGCATAATACTTGAACAAGGTTTTTACTGCAACATCGTTCCTACTGGCAAAATCTGGAGACAAAAATGAATGTCCACAAACAAAGGAAAGGCTGAATAATTTATAGCTCACCCACACAATCGAATATTATGCAGCCATTAAAATGCAACTAAACCAGTTGACCTGGAAAGGTTTCTACAAGGTACATTTAAAGAGGAAAAGCAAAATGCAAACTCATGTATACTCTAAGTCTATTGTTGTATAAAACTCATTTTAAAGTCCTATATAAGTCTAGTATATATTTATACCTGATGAGACTAGCATAGAGGAAATCACGAAGGACTGCGTAGCAGGTGGTCAACGTAAGTAACCAGTGGTTGTAAGAAGTTATAATGTGGGTACAGAATGGGGAGGAGTGGCACATGTGGGAACAAAAAAATAACCCAACGACCTGCATTCTAAAAATCAAATTAGAATATGACTATATTTGTTATTCTATACAAAATTATTTGTGTATATAATGCAATTAAAAATATTGTAGGGCTTCCCTAGTGGCACAGTGGTTAAGAATCTGCCTGCAGCCAAAAATTAAATAAATAAATTTTTAAAATAAATTAATAAAATTAATTAATTAATTAAAATAAAAATATTGTAGTGATAGAGATTGGCCATATTTCTTAGGGGAAAAATAACTTTTCCCCTATTGCCTAACATAAATGTAAATAAAAATGGGTTAAGTATAGAATTAATCCACAATATAAAATAGAAAAAAAGGCACGGAATTCAGGTTTTGAAAACTAGAAGTGCAAGAGGGATTTTTGGCAGGATCAGAATACACATTTCATTTAGTTTCGCTGATTCTATCTATAAAGCTCAACTTCCATAAAAAGTACCTTGACATTTCACATGACTGGAAATTCTATATAAACAGAGTGACCGTATTAAAGGATCTCACACACACACACACACACACACACACACACACACACTCACTCACACAGAGAAGTTATCTGTAACAATTAGAGAAATGTTTTCCAATGACCTGAAGGAAAATAATATAAATAATCTAATTGCAAAAATTAAACATCAGAATTATTTCTAACTAATAATAAGCTGTACTTCACATTTTTAGTCTGTTCTCTGATTATCACAGCTGATCTCTAAGTGTTCAAGTTGTATGCCACTTCCATTCTGATTAACATCACTTAACTAAGAACTGATTCGTTTGCTTGTGTTATCAAATAATAAATTCTTTCTGAAAAGCAGCTAGAAATTTTAATCACTATCATAGCAATGCTTAGTTGGCTTTCTTGTTTCAGAGTTGAGAAATCCATACTTTACATTTATGCATATGCAACAGTGAAATAACTTCTGTGTTATAACTGCAATATGCAACTGACTACACATTACTCCTCATCTAAACAGTGGAGTAAAATTTGAGGTAGTTTTTGATAAAAGTAAGCATAGCCTATAAATGTGTTGGCAACACATTAGAAGGAAAGTTGACAGAAAGGGAAACCTGTGGAATAGAGACGTGGTTTTTCCTGTACATAAAAATGAGTAACGGAAATATTTAGTAAGTTTGTTTCAGGGCTCAGAAGGTTAACTCCTTACTCTGACTCTGATGTGTATCACCTCTAACTCTGAATTCTTCAAAGGTGTGTCTAAGGCCTCTTATCATCAATAATCAAAGACTTGACACTTTCTGGATCTCACACACACACACACACACACACACACACACGCAAACCTCACTGATCACCTTTTTTTAAAAAATGTTCTCACTGTATTTATTCTCATCTTAACTTGGGAGCATCAAATTCAGACTTTTATAGAGAGCACATCTGTCACTGGATAATGAAAAATAGCTTATGTGTTTTTCAGAAATTTGAAGTGAGATGATTTTATTTTAAGGAGAAAAAGAAGGCTTGCTCCAGTGGCCATATATTGGATGACATAGCGGCTCTGAGGAAGTCCTTCGGATTTCAGCTCCTTTGGGTGAATGTACTGGGCATCCTGCCAAGCCCAGCATTTTGCCTGGCAAATGCTGGTTATATTAAACCCTAAATAGCCAGAGGTCCTCAGATCAATCCCGTTATGCCAATTTTATTTCTTAATGCATCACTACCAGGATTATCTTTTTAAAATAAGCCCCGCACTACGTTTCTTTTTCTGTTCAGATGTAAAGGAAAGGTAATTTGTGGCTAAATGCATCTCTATGTAAAATTCAGATACTCCTCTCTCTTCCCATGTCTACTAGACTGAGTCTCAATATTGTGGTGATAGGTATGAACCACAAAACCAGGTCTCAGCATTCTGACAAGGCTTCCGTGGCTGCAGAGGAAATGTTCTGGAAGATTATTCTTTCTTTGGTACAATGCCCTGGGTATTTCATTATAAACATATTATCAAAAGCACAGTTACAGAAAGAGAAGACAGCCCATAGCCAAAATATACAAAGAACTTTTGAAACTCAACAATAAGACACTTAACAACTTGACTGAAAAAATGGGCAAAAGGTCTGAACAGACAACTCACCAAAAAAGACATACAGATGGGAAATAAGCATATGAAAAGATACTCAACATCTTATCTCATTAGGGAATTGCAATGAAAGCAACAACACACCACTACACACCTACTAGAAGGATGAAAATCCAAACCATGTCAAAAACACCCAAATGCTGGAGAGCATGTGGAGTGACAGGAACTCTCGTTCATCGCTAGTGGGAATGCAAAATGGTCCAGTCACTTTGGAAGACAGTTTGGAGGCTTTTTTACAAAACTAAATAAAATCTCACCAGCAATTTTTCTCCTGGTATATACCCAGATGAGTTGAAAACTTATGTCCACATAAATGCTGCACACAGATGTTTACAGCTGCTTCATTTATGATCACCAGAGATGTCTTTCAGTGGGTGAATGGATAAATAAACTGTGATACCTCCAGATAATGGAATATTATTCAACACTAAAGAGAAATGAGCTATCAAGCCATGAAAACACACAGAGGAATCTTAAATGCACATTACAATGTGCAAGAGGCCAGGCTGCAAAGGTTACACACTGTATAATTCTAACTACAATTGACCCTTGAACAACAGGGGTCTGAATTGCTCAGGTCCACTTATACATGGATTTCCTTTCACTAAATACATACAGCACTACACGATTTGAGGTTGGCTGAATCTGTATCTGCAGAATTGCACATATAGAGGGCCAACTATAAAATTATACAGAAATTTTTGACTATGGGAGGGGTTGGCACGCCTTAACCCCATGTTGTTCAAGGATCAACTCTATATGACCTTCTGGAAAAGGTACAGTTATGGAGACATTAAAAACATCAGTGGTAGCTAGGAGTTAGCGTGGAAGAAGGGATAAAAAGGCAAAACACTGAGGATTTTGAGGGCAGTGAAACCATTCTGTATGATATTATAATGGTGGATATACATGACTATACATTTGTCAAAACCCATGGAATGTACATCAAAGGTGAACCAGTGGAGTTTGGTGACAGTGACGTGCCATTGTAGGTGCACTGATTGTAACAAATTACCATCTGGTATGGGATTTCACAGTGGGAAGGCTGGGGGTACTGGGGGCAGAGAGTATAAGGAACTGTATTTTCTGCTCAATTTTGCTATGAATCTAAAACTACTATAAAATGTCTATTTAAAAAACTGCACAGTAACTTTTGAACTACCTTTTTAATAGATTTTTTAGAATATGGTGTCTCATACAACAACCAATATTTCTATAGTTCTGCTTATAGTTGCAATATGAAGGATCATGTTTTTCAATTGATAGCTGACTAGCTTGAATCCTAGAAAATAACTAATTTGGCTTTTTTGACCTTTAAAAAGGGCAACTTACTAAGTTACAATTTAATAAAAAGAGCACTTAAATTCAGTATTATTCTGACAAATTTAAGTACCTGTTAATCCTTTTAAATCGTTTTCTACCATTCCCTGGATCCCATTTTCCTCAAACTATTTATTAGCCCTCTACCACATTTGACTCTAGTCAGTATTTTACTTGAAATTTTATCTGTAGATAATAAAAGTATATTTAATTTTAATGTATACCGAAGAATATGAATATTTCAATCTCACATCTGTTTTCACTTCCTCGTTAAATTATAAATTTTTTGATGCTGAGACTATGCTTTCTTTTTTTTTTTTTCAGTACGTGGGCCTCTCACTGTTGTGGCCTCTCCCATTGCGGAGCACAGGCTCCAGATGCGCAGGCTCAGCGGCCATGGCTCACGGGCCCATGGGACACGAACCCGTGTCCCCTGCATCGGCAGGCGGACTCTCAACCACTGCGCCACCAGGGAAGCCCGAGACTGCTTTCTTTACATTTCATCATCTACTGTTTTCCTAAGTACCAAGATCGGCATCCGGTGAAGACTTAAAAAAATATTTTGAACGATAACTGATGGCTATAGGTTCAGGAAGTATAGAATAATTCTTTGTAACTATTTCTTGCCTTCAAGATAAAGCTGTACAAAACAAGTTCTCCCTGAGATTGGAGACTTTTTACCGCCTTGATCAATAACCTGGGCCATGTGAATGATAATCATAAAAATCCTCACTCTGAATACAGCATCTGCCCTACTCCTTAAGGAGACACACAGAACAGCCCCTGTAATGCCCAAAGGCTGTTTCTTGACATCTGGCAGCAATCTCTCTATCCATGTTTTGAGTCCAAAAGGTGACAGATGAGAGAATGTTTGACAACAGGGCACGGTCACCACTTCAAATCTATGTGCACAATGATGGGAATATCAAGATCATCATGGAAATATAATAAACCCTTGCAATAAACATTCCTCCTAGCTCTGCAATGATGCTTATAACAGGACAGTTCTTAAACTGCTCAAAGAAAATAACTGTATTTGAAATAGAAATTAAGCAATATGCAAGTCCTCTTACTACAAAATAATAGACCTTATGCATGATAGCAAACTGGGTTTTTTTTCATTTCATCTGTAACTTGAACAATACACAGAAAGGATAATCTCAAGATTTTAAAATAATTTTAGTACACTCTAATTCAGAACTCCTCATAAAATATCTGAGTTTCTATGTGGTTTATTCAAAAGGGAGTACTATCTTGTTTTAACCACAAGCTCTTGTTCTTATATATAAATAAGACTGCATATATTTAAATGTGAACTCTTACCCTAAACTGCTGCATTTTTCTCTACACACAGAATAATGATTGTATCTTTTATCTCCGGAAAAGGAAGGTTTTCTATTGCTCACACATCATTTCTAGTAAGAAATAGGTTCATGTTAGGAAATCTTTCAAAGGACAGTTAACATAAAATCCCTTAGCTATAACCCATCACCTCCCAAAGAGAAACTACAATGGACAGTCAACAGTGTGCAGGAACGACCCTGTGGCTGTGTTGAGTCCGTGATTTCCATGTGCTGGATTGACCTCTGGCCCCATCTCTTAACTCCACTCAGCCTCCTTCAGTGACCCTTGGCGGTCTCCAACTACTCAAACTGCAAACAGACTGAAACCAATTTGTTGTCCTTATGTTTTTAAAGCCACTAGCCCGGTATGCTAATTAGAAATAAATCGCTTGACCCGTGAAAGAAACGGCAGGAAACCTGAAATGAAGGCATTATCCTACATTTCATGCACCTTAGTGATGCCATTTTAAATATTTCAGACAGCCTATAAATAATTAAAACCTCACCGCAGCAAATTATGTCCTATTATGCAAATAAATAGCCTCCTCCCCGGTTTCATTAAAGATTCTAGATGACAAGCTGAACGGTTTCAACAGAGCAAGGGACTGCAGTGAGGCGAGAAATCTTTCAGTATTTTTTTAAATTGTGAGCGCCAAGTTTCATGTGGATTTTTACTTTAACACTTTAATTTGCATGAGCAAATAAACCTTTAGAAAACCTTTGGTAGGCGGAGGAAATGCATCATTTAATTAAATTTGATTTGTTGTGAAACTATCGTGCCTCATGAATATTTAAGGACCACAAACTCTCTTTTACTAAAAAGAGTACACTATTTTAAGGAAGGAAGCGATTTTCAAGAAATTGACGGTCTCTGAGAGATTACAAATAATCAATACATATTCAGATAAACTTTTCACTACAACTGACAAACCCTTGCACATGTACAAGTTTCAATCGCATGCTTACACTTAACCACTTCGGGTCAAGTTTTATGTAAAATTTTTAAACCAGTGATATCAAAAACAGGTTAAGTGTGACTGCTTCAGAATTTGTCAAAAATGTTCAGTCTTATTTTCTGTTTTTAAGGTATTTTATTCGTGCTAAATTAAAAGAACCCCAAGGTTTATACAGTAGGATATAGTTACTGTAAAACACTGCAGGGGGGAAAAAACCCTGTTTTTAGTTTAAAAATACTCTATGTATCATACCTAAATACCATACAATAGAGAAATGAGCTGCAAAGTATATAAATATCTTTTCCCATAAAAGATTAAAATATTACCTTCCTCTGAAACACAGCCTCTCATTTTGACTTCAATTAAATTATAAACATCAAAAGAAATTCTTCTATAATTGTTTTACTGGCAATCGATTATTAAGGCAATGTCTGTCACTTTGTAACATGCTTACAGAGCAATGCTTATTGCAATAATTAAGGTGACTTTCTCTCACGCAGACTGGAGGGTTTTAAAAATTCACCCTAAAAAAAAAAAAAAAAATTCACCCTAGGGCTTCCCTGGTGGCGCAGTGGTTAAGAATCCGTCTGCCACCATGATGAGAAGCCCACACACCGCAACGAAGAGCAGCCCCCGCTCGCCGCAACTAGAGAAAGCCCACGCGCAGCAACCAGGACCCAACGTAGCCAAAAATAAATAAATAAATAATGAATCAGTGTATTAAAAAATAAAGAAAAGAAAATACACCCTACATAGTGGTTATTAACAATTAGTGAAGGCCACTGTAAGTTTGAAAAATGTGTTATATGCAGTATAAGATTATGATTCTATGAAATCTAAATAAAAAATAGGTTATCTCCTCTAAAAAATAAGGTTAATAATACAATTATTTATTAGTAATATTAATATAAATGACCCCTATGATATTTCTATTCTAAAATGCTGTGATATATTCATTCAATTATAGGTTGAAAGAAGTCCTGATCTTTTTAGATAATAATTTTGATATACTCATGATTTTTTGGAAATCCATGAAGGCCGTTAGTATAGCCAATAGTCAATGTAATATAATGCTACTTGCTAAATAAAGGAGTAATTCAGTAATTTTTTTTTTTTTAAGAGGCTTGGACTTTGCCAATTCCTCAAACCATCAAGCACCATCCTAATTCCCAACAGATGAACTGCCACTTATTTTGAAAAAGTAAATTCACCACTCTCCATCCACCTCATGCATTCACCAAAACCTCTGATTCCAACCTTTTATCCTTTATTCTGATCTCAGAAGAGGTCCCCCTCCTCTAGATCATCCCTTCAACAGGCTTGTCACCGTATTTCCTCATTGCTCATCTAGGCAATTCCTCAGTCATAACTAAGTTGACCTTATTCTATTTTCAGCTTCTCTTTCTCTGCCAGCTCTCCCTTATCATTCTCTCTTCCCATCAACATAAATGAATAAGCAAACAAGTCAATAAATGATCCCCACACAGACAAATAAGACCAAGAGCAAAAGCTTTCCCTCTGCTCTGGGCTCCCAACTCTCATTTTCTCCCACTCCTTGTTAATGAATTCCGTTCCCAGCACATAAATTTCTGAAAACAGTAATGGACATTAATATTTTTACTTTCTAAATTTCCACTAACTACTGACTCCTAATATAGCTTCTGCCATGAGTAACTGTCATGGGCAGTGCTTTCTGAAATGATCTGTTTCGTGACACTAGCGTACACTGATCTTGAACTCCCTGCGGGTTTTGATACTCTTAACAATTTAGTCCTGAGAATAGGTCTTTCTTGGTTTCCCCTCATGACCTTCTCCCAGTCTCTTTACTGCTTCTTCTTTGCTCTTGTGTCCCTTTTCAGGATTATATTCAGTCTTCCCCCCTAACTCTACTCTGAGATGATAGAATCTACATCCACGGTTTTAACAACCAATTCCGTATCTACAAGGCCCGCACTTATTTCTATGTGTGCTTTTTTGTAAAATCTAAATATCTAGCTGCCTGTCAAAGAACTTCACCCAGATGTTCTGTAACTCTTCAAAATGTCTTCATTTCACACACACCCCCAATATCTCAAAAATCTACCTTCTTTTCAATATTCTAACTACTGTTTCTTAGTTCAGTATTTGGGGGGATAAAGTGGAAGGACTGTGGGTTGATAGATGGGAAAAATGGATACGCACACGGATAGTCACCAAATGGTATAGCTTTCATCATCTCAAATATAATGACTCAGCTGGTTCCTCCACTCCTCCCTCCCAATATTTGCTGATGTTGACAGTAATTTCGTACATTGAAAATCTTTTCAGGTTATTCTTCTGAGTAAAATTTTTAGTTATTCTTCTCACGCACAGAATAAAAGTTCAGATGTCTTCGCATAGCACACAGCGTCACCGTGATTAGACCCACTGCTCTCTGTTTCCATTTTCTTCCCACCCCCACCCCGTATCCCCATCTCCTCTGTTGGCCTACTGAGTTCCCAATAACCCCCTAACTCCTGCTCAGGCATCGCCCTTACCATGAAACTTACCTTGAAACACCCAGATACTGAATTCATCACCACCTTCTCTGGAGGGCTCTGCTCCTTCCATTTAATCTCTACTCACCTATCCCACCACAGTGTAACCAACTGTTACATGAATTTTCCCCCAATGAGACTGACAGTATCTTATCTTTGTATCCTCTGCACTCAGCCTGGCATTTGCCACATATATCATAAATTCCACATTAAATGATCTTAAATTAAACTGATCTAATTATACATTGTTAGTTATTCAAAAGAAACAATCAATTCCATAGACGAGAGGACAAGACAGAAGGGAAGAAACTATATTTCATGGTTTCATAGTACCATGAAGAGAGTACTGGCTTGAAGATTAAGAAACAGCAATGCAAATCCCTTTCTAGTCTTCCGCAAATCATTTAATTTCACTGAGGTGCAGCTACCTTACCTGTAAATTTAGAAAATACTTTATAAAAACACAGAAGTTAGGCATATAAAATCTGTAGAATGGGGCCTGATATAAAACGTTCACTGGGAAAAAGTTGTATCTACTATTATTATTTTCAATTACTTTATGGTGATCCTTCCCTAAGAAAAATCCTTCCCCAATGGCTGATCGTTGGTTAAATTACAAAATCAAAGATTCTCTGAACTGGATAAAATTTTGTGTCAATTAACTATGATCTATTCTTAGATAGTTAACACAGCAATCTGTAGAATATATTTATATATTTTTATGATTGAATCCATCCAGTTATTTCTACACCCTAGTTTTTCACAGGAGAGAAAGAAAATACGTAAAAATGGGTATGGTAGTTAGAATCCTTGGTGAAGTGGGTGGGAAGACAAAGGTTGAACGATTCTTAGAAAGGAGATGTTGATCTTACAGACAGATTACTGTAAAAGCTTGGACCAAAGTAACTGAACTGGTATAAAGTAGTATAAATATAAATGACCATTACCGATGGCAACAATGCTGAGATTATGTCAGTTAATACGATTAGTCATAAGATGTCATCATGCGCTAGATCATAAAGAATGCAATTTCATGTTTTGCTAAAAATTGCACGTTAAGGAAAGGAGAGTAAAAAGAAATCCGTCTCCTAGACTAAGACTAGCTGAGAGTCAGATTAAGAAAAGTACTGTATTGACAGGAATCCATGAGAACTATTTAAAAAGCTTGTATTAGCGTTAAATAACTTACCCTCCAATTTGCACGTGATCATAGGGGAGCACTAGTGCTTGGCGTACTATATGTATCTGATTATAAGTTTTATTGTCGTTGCTTGTTTCTTTTGTAGTTTATATTTTTGTATTAAGAAACATTATCGTAACTTTCATATTGATGCTACTTATTACATATGCTAGTTCTCTGTACTCCTTCAGGCTAGTAATGAGCTAGCGTAGTAGAGCTACTGTACAACCAACATCTATGTTTTATGCCAGTTTAACACGATTAAAGTTGATTTCTCATTTACTGCAATGTTCCACTGCAGGTAATTCTGGTGTTCATGTACATACTGTCATTCAGGGAAGCAGCCTTCTGCCATCTGACAATTGCCTGCATCTTGAGGATCTACACAGTCAGCGGGTGGAGAAAGGGCAAGAACGATGCGGGTTGTGTGGCGTGTAAAGGCAAGTCCCGGGAGTGATGCGTATAATCTCCTTTGACATTCTATTAGCTCGGGCTCAGCCACGTGGCTGGAATGGGCCTGAAAGGGACTAGGGCATGGACCTCATACGCCTAATAACAGAGAAGTAACGGACATTGGGTTGGTGAACAGCTAGGCGAGCTTTCCTATAATGGTTTCCTCAAATTTATCAGTGTTCTTTTTTTTTTTATTTTCAAATCCCAGCAACTCCTACCTCATGGTTAGCAATGATATCCTTTCTTAACCTACACTCGCATCATTGATTTTCACTTTCAGATAATATTAACACTGTTAATAATCATATATTATAGACTCAGGTAAGTTTTACATCTATCAATTTATTTAAACCTCAAAACATTCCCTCAAAAAAAGGATTATCTCAATTTTCTAGGAAAAGAAACTGGTAACAAGAGAGTTCCAAAATAAGATAACCAGTCTAGCAAGGCTAAAATCTGTTCTCTAAATTGTGCTACGTACGATTTTTCTTTTCAAGTAAAATTATGGGTGATCCTTTTTTTTAAATGCTGATTTTTATGCTACAGTTCAAGTACCATGCAAATATAATATTTCTTACATAAAAAGTGAGGGTACTTTCAAATGTATATATCTTTTTAAAAATGTTTATCCCATATTGATTTTTCATTTTTTTAAAATTAATTAATTAATTTTATTTTTGCCTGTGTTGGGTCTTCGTTGCTGCGTGCAGGCTTTCTCTAGTTGAGGCGAGCGGGAGCTGCTCTTTGTTGCGGTGCGCAGGCTTCTCATCACGGTGGCTTCTCTTGCTCCGGAGCACGGGCTCTAGGCGTGCGGGCTCAGTAGCTGTGGCACACGGGCTTAGTTGCCCCGCGGCATGTGGGATCTTCCTGGACCAGGGCTCGAACCCGTGTCCCCTGCATTGGCAGGCAGCTTCTTAACCACTGCGCCACCAGGGAAGTCCTGATTTTTCTTAATATAATCTTAATGGCGTAGAGTATCTTTCCATTATTTATAATCATAATCAATATGAAAATCTTTAGGCTTTATTTTAAGCCTATGGTTGTCACTGACAAGAAGTTTCAGAGTAATACGAACAGAAACTATCGCTAATATATTTGGTCTTCAAGTATTTAGCAGGTTTTTCCTTCTCAAATTGAAATAATTACTTTTAAAACTGTACTGCATATATTTTAAATAGAATATTTTAAATTGCAGCTACCCTTGAAACGTTTAATTGAGCTATTTATTTTTGAGTTTTCTGTTTCTTGACATAAGAATGTTGACTAATTTAAACCTGCTTAAATATTTTTATACATTTATGTATTTATCCTCTCAGAAAAATTAGCAGGTACTCTTTACTAAGTGTACAGAACTCTCTATCTTAAATTTTGTCTTCCTCTTATTTTTCCTACCTTAATTTTCTGCTTCTATTAATATATTCACTTATTCCTCATCTCATTTTCCTTATATATTTTATAAGTTGCTATAATTCTCTTTATTATGAGATATACACACCTATGTAGTTTCTTCGAGCAGACTCAAAATGATAAATTATATTTAGTCGTTAGTAGTCTCTGCATAGCTTCTATGTGCAGCTCTCAATATTTTGCTAAAAGATGAGTAATTCCAGGTGAGAACGTAGGAGAATAATTCAAAGATACTAAGTCAGTTTGCCGTTTATTATGAGTAATTATTTGGACTAAAGTGCATATAAAATAGACGTTCTTCGGGTGCTATCACAACTAGGTTGTGCAAATGAGATTGAGTTAAAATGCACTTCTGGGGCTTCCCTGGTGGCGCAGTGGTTGAGAGTCCGCCTGCCGATGCAGGGGACACGGGTTTGTGCCCCGGTCCGGGAAGATCCCACATGCTGCGGAGCAGCTGGGCCCGTGAGCCATGGCCGCTGAGCCTGCGCGTCCGGAGCCTGTGCTCCGCAACGGGAGAGGCCACAGCAGTGAGAGGCCCGCGTACCGCAAAAAAAAAAAAAAAAAAATGCACTTCTGTTTATTCATTTTCTAATCACAAATTTATTTGCAGATAATTATAAATTCACATGCAGTTGTATGAAATAATACAAAAAGATCCCAAGTGTCTTTTCCCCAGCTTCTCCCAACAGCAATCTCTTACAAAACTACAGTTACCATAGCACAACCTGGACACTTGAGACTCATTAAGTCAAGACGCAGAATATTTCCATCACCGTTAGGATCACTCATTGCATTAGTTTCTTAGCATTGCCCTCACAAATCACCACAAATTGTGTGGCTTAAACAACAGAAATTAATCCTCTCGTACTGCTGGAGGCCGAAAATCTGAAACCGAGGTGTCAGTAGGGCTGTCTTTAGCTTTCAGAAGTTCTCAGAAGTTCAATTATGCTCCATATGGATTTCTCTTGTTTAAGGTTTGCTCAACTCCATGATTCTGTATTTTCATGAGGTTGCCAAATTTGGCACAGTTTTTACAATTCATTATTTTTTTCAACTAACTTTTTTAGCCTTGCTTCCTTTCTCCTCTCCTTCAGGAGCTCCAGTTACACAATTTTTATTTTTTAGTATTTTTCGTTATAGTTACATAGATCCCTGAGGCTCTGTAATTCTTTTCTCTGTGTTTGGATCAGGGAATTTACCTCATCTTATCTTGCAGTTCACTGATCTTTTACTCTGTCTCTTCCATTCTGCTGTTCTGCCTCTCTACTAAACTTCTTATATCAGTTATTTCATTTCTAAACGCTCAGATTTCCCCTTGGCTCTTCTTTACAACTTCCAATTTTTTGCCAGCACTTTGTATTTGTAATTGCTCACTAAAGCATTTTACCATGCATTTTATCATGGCCGCTTTACCACTTTTTAAGGTAAGTTGTACATCTCTGTCAACTTGATATGTGTATCTGCTGACTGTCTTTTTCATTCAGTTTTAGATCTTCCTGGCTCTTGGTATGACACATGATTTTCGATTCAAATTTGGTCATTTCCTAGTATGTTATGAGACTCTTATTGAAACCTTTGGTTTTAGTTGGCTTTCTCTGATTTCACTTGGGCAGGAGAAGGGGATGGACGCTACCTCATTACTGGTAGGTGGAGTGAGAAGTCCAGATTCTCCAATTAGTCAGTCTCATGACACCTGATAGGACTCTCCACTCGGGCTCTTTTGACCCCATCCCAGGAGGGAAGGAGAGGGATGTCTCCCCACATGATCTCTGCTGGCACAACGGTGGGGTGGTGAGGAGGGTTTGGGACTTCATTACAGCCCCAAGGGGAAGGAACACTGAGATCCTCACTCAAACTTCATCAGCGGGGCTGCAGGGTCATACTTTTCTTTTTCTGTGACATTTCCCTGGAATTGATGGCTTATGTCTGTAACTGTTATGTCTTGCTAGGCTGCCCCTTTCCTGGCCCTTTAGCTCGAAAATGCAAGCTTCTGTTGGCGTCTGTATTTGTCTGCACCTATCGCATTTCTGGGTGGCTCGCTTCTTCAGAAACAAGTCATAAATACACGAGATAAAGAGAAAATACAGAAACTAATCATCAAGGCTTTCTTCAGGCTCTAGGGTCACTAGCTGCTCTGAGCTCTCTCCACCTTTGAAAGTCTTCATGTTTGTTTTGCATGTCATTTCCAGGGATCTTAGTTGTGCCTAGAAGGGAAAAAATACATCTCTTCCATCTTCCTGGAAGCAGAAGCCCATTTAATTTAAAGTTAGATCGAAGGAACTCATTTTGAAACAAATGCTAATTTGCTGTATCAAATATTCCCAATGAAATATATGAGCTTAGCTTTTCTATATTTTGAGTTATCTGTATTGGAGATATCTGAGTTATCTGTCAGAGCTCTCACCGAGTAGCATGTTTTTGCACTGGGAAATTAAATCTTTAACATTGCAATAACAATTCCTCAGAAAATTATTTAAAGGCTATTATTATCATTTAGTTACAACAAATAGGTTTTATTGGAGAATCCACAGTCATTTTGTTGATATTTTCTTTATCCTTCAAGTATTTTACAATGATTATAAATCAGTAGTGATTTTTAAATTCTCAGAATACATGGGAAAACTAAACATATTAGAAAGCATTAGTCTCTACAAAATAAATGAATGCCATGTTCCCTTTGACTAATGAATACAATGTATTATCCCATTATTCTCCCTCCTTTTATATGTACACATATGCCTCACTTCTGATGTGTGCATTAGCCATTAACTCTTTCAGTTTTCAACACTTTGTTGATAGTGTGGAAATGTTCATTGTGTGTCCCGAATTGCTCACATGTAAGTTATCATTCTGACTTCAGAGCTGTGCCTGGTACTTCTAGGTTTCTAGATTCAGTTATACATTGCTTACTTCTCTTGCTGGAAGCAAAATTTTATGCAACCCCCAGGAAAAAAGATCAGAAACTAACTCAGAACCGTTGGTGGTGAATGCCGAGCTTGTACAGACTGTCATCCCTAAGCCTTATCTAGATGGTTAGGAGTGGGTATCCAAACGTTTCATCAATTGTTAGTATGCAGTGTGCCTTATGAAGTATTAAATGGTGCAGTTTCCCAGGTTAGGGCTTTAGCTCCTCTGGGCCTTGGATTTCTGGAATAGTAAAATCTCTTTCCATTTCCCATTATCTTTTTAAATAACTATCAGCTCTCTCTCTCTCCTTCCATGCCAGTCTCTCTCTCTTTTTACATTTCAGTCTAGTTGCCTTAATTCTCCTTGGGAATAGAGCCACTCCACACTCATTTTTTTGTTGTCCTTGGAAAATATATCTACTTTATCCAAGCTTGCTATTTTTATATACCAAGAGAAAATGACCTGATAAACAATTTTGTGTGTGTGTGTGTGTGTGTGGTATGCGGGCCTCTCACTGTTGTTGCCTCTCCCGCTGCAGAGCACAGACTCCGGATGCGCAGGCTCAGCGGCCATGGCTCACGGGCCCAGCCGCTCCACGGCATGTGGGATCCTCCCGGACCGGGGCACGAACCCGCATCCCCTGCATCAGCAGGCGGACTCTCAACCACTGAGCCACCAGGGAAGCCCCTGATAAACAATTTGATGCAAACATTTAAATAACAGTTTGGCAGTCTAGTTTCCAAAGATACATGGTGAATATTCACTCTGAAATTCCTACACTGAAGCCTTGTTTCTTAAACGTGAAATAAATGCAACTGGCATCAATTTAAGAGAGTATATCAGAATAATTTCTGTAAATGTATTTTGGTGATTCTTACAAAAAAGAAGAATGTAAAAATTCTACCTTGATACCGTTGGCGCCAGAAATGACATGGGCTTTAGAAAGAACATGTGTGTGTGCTAACTTTTCATGAAAAATTTTAAACACATGCAAGATAAATTTTTAGCCAAGAATGTTCTGACATTTGAATAGTCTTGTGTGTTTTGTTCTCAGTGTTATTTTAGTGTAAAACATCATTTTTAGAAGAAATTACAAAGGAAATAATAGATTTTATAGATGGCAAATTGTTCAATTTTCAATAAACAAAGTAAAGAGTTGGTAGCAATAATAAATATTCCTATCATAAAAATGGATACTATAAACACAAAAACCCTTATCGGTGAATGCACAGGGACTCTCACAGAGTCAGGAAGCCTGAATTTAGTGAGCATTTGTATTATTTAAATGAATACAAAAAACTTAACATATAAATGGTGAATAAATACGTGGAAAATACTCAACCTATTAAAATGATTCAGATTGGTCTCTATCTTAACATGGAGAGTTATTAATGTAAAGATTTTGAGTGAAGTAAGCTCTCAAAAATGTTTTTCTAATGAATGTAATTTCTCAACACATACCAAATGTCTTCAAATAAAGGGTTCATAAGATGATGAAATAATTCACATCCAGGAATATATACTAAAGACGTACCTATTGGAAAAGATTTTTTTTCTCAAAGAATTTTTATAGTAACCATTCTTTATATCTGAAGACTTGAAATTAATGTATATGTCCACAACCACCAACTTTTAAACGAGGTAAAAATATACTGTAAATGGCGTGGTAAACTATTGATCACTGAAAACTAATTTTTAACCATGTCAGAAAATAACTATCATAGAATATCAAATTAAAATAAAAAGGACACAATTGATCTTACACGTCTAAATGACAAATATTGCTTATTTGCGACAGGTAAGACCAGCAATAACTTTTATTTTCTTCTCTGCCTCTTTCTGTAGTGTTCAAGTTCGCTAGAATACAAGGATATTACATTTATAACGGGGACTGATCTTGAAGATGAAACAAATCATCCTTTGCTAATTGATAAAAAGCTAAACTATAGTGGTAGAACAGACTGGTAGTAGAATTTACATCTTAATCTGAAGTAAGTATATGTAACACTAAAGAACTTACATGGAAGAGGGTAGGAGGGAAGAAAGTACCAGGAATTGGTGGCTGGATTTGAACTTGATGTATTACTCAGATGTAGAAGTGGAAACAATCCACAGAAAAGAGCTCCGAATGAGTAATCACACCATTGTGTGATGCAGACTGTGTTTTTCAAGCTGACTCGTGAACATAGCCTGCCTTAAAGAATCCCTGTTGCGGATGTTTGATCTCCTCCTTGTAGGGAGCTCGGGCTCCTGGCAAGGCTATGGCTGCAGTCTAGGGGGAGAGCTGCTGGGAGCCAGTGAAGAGCATGAAAGCTAACCACACTTTTCCTAGCAAAGGATAACTCAATCAAAGACAAGGGATGAACAAGGAATTTTTTTCCAGTACATTTTAGCAAGCAGGGCAGGCTTAGAGAACAAAGTAACACCATGTAGTGCAACAAACCCAGAGCTACAATGAAACCTCCCAGAAAGCTACAAAAATAAATTCCTAACAATACCAACGCCAAATTCTGGAAGATGAAGAAAATTATAACTAAAATAAAAGCATATTTGTTTAGAAAAATAGATATTTTTAGAACACAACAGGTTTATTTAAAACAGTGGATGGTGTGACTTCTTTTGCAGAAAAAGTATGTTTGTCTGAAAAGTTAGTTTCTATATATGTTTTATTTATAATATAACTTATCTCCTCACTCATGATCACTTTCTCTACACTTACCTCCGACCAAAAAAAGCATGGGCAGTTTAATATTTGCCTTAATCACCCCAAAGACATTATGAATATGATTTTATTTTTATTTCGCATCTTTGTGGGAGCCAGAACCTAGATATTCTTTTTCTCACTGGCTACATTAGGAAACCAAAATCCAAGGGTTAAAGACAAGCCAGATACAGGTAAACCTGGCATTTCGAAGTTATTTTTTAGTCATTAAAGCCAATTCAATGTAAAGTATATATGATCAACAAAGTTTATCTAAAATAATTTTAGCATAATTTTCAAGTTATAAATAGTTACCATAAAGGCTCTCCTATAAAAGAGCAAACAGTCAAGATACCAAGAGGTGTGTAGTATTACATACATTGCAGTAGTGACAGAAAAGAAGTAGAAGACAGTGTCAGCTCTTGAAATATCAACAATGCCACTGTGATTTGTAATCGTCAATATTCCTTCACCAGTTCCTAAAAGGGAATGTCTGCTGGGACTTGTGTTTTGTCAGGTAAGTGAGCAAAGGATGCACCAATACCCAGTCTCTCCAGTGTTTATGCATTTTTTAAAATTATGTAACACTATAATAATGCTAATATTTCCTAAGAGGTTAAAAAGTACCCAGTGCTATGCTTAGGACTTTACATGATTAGCTGGTTTACTCTTCATTGCATCCATAAGAAACTGATATTTATACATCATTTTAAGGATGAGGAAGGTAAGATCCAGGTAGCTCAGATTCTTTCTCAAAATCCCAGTGCTGCAAAGTGGCAGAAGCAGGATACAGAGAATTGTCTGTTGCACTTCAAACTCGTCTGGTTTCAGAGATAAGCTAACGAAATATGCCAAACTGAAAGTGAAGGGGGCAGTACACCAAGAAGGGAAAATCAGGAAGGGATGGAGTGTTGCCATTTTTGAGCTGTTTGTGTGTTTGTTTAATTTGGTCTGGAACCCACTCCCCAGGTATTAGGAAATGTGGCATCCATTTCAGCACGGAAGACCTCTTTCTTACGTGAACATCAAATTTCAATTCGGTTCAAAATTAAAACTTCTTAGTCCATTTTCAGCATTTACTCCTTTAACCCTGTTCTTACTCACTTTTTTAAAAAGTATTAGTATTTTTTTCTCACAGTAAATTTTCAGTTTCTTAAATAGCCAACAAAGCCTGGCTACAGGTACTCATGCAATGCAGGTTAACTGTCCTCTATCTTTCTGAGGATAGACTGTGTCTTAATCACATTTTCAGCCCCAGAGTATTTTAGTACCAGGGCTTATATATAAGGTTCTAAACAAATGTCGTCAAAGTGGACAAGTCTATGGCCATCATTGTTCTGTGATGTCAAATATATACAGTCACTCAACTTAGATACTAAACTAAGCATTTCAACTTTAGGCCTCCAGAAGACAAAATGATTTAATTAGTGTCATCCTTATCAGCATCTATTTCTACAATTCAAAATCACCCCCATTTTTTCTTCACTCATCCTCTTTTATCTCAAACTGTAGTTTTCAAGACTGCTGCCAGACAGCAGGAACAATGAAAGGCAGAGATAAGAAGGGGAAGGAAAAGAGGCGATGATGGAGAAATCGAACTATGGCACATGGCGGTGGATGAGTTCATTAATATATATTAATCCAAATAACTTTCAAAAGCAGAAACATCTGACAACAGAAAAATGATTAAAAAATAATTCTTAGAAGAAATGATTCAAAACTAATATCATATTTTTGCCTTTTTGCATTCAAGCAGTTTTCAATTAAATTCAGAAAACCAACATAAGATAGAAAAAAGCCACAGAGAAATATACAGATACTTACGTTTCCTTATAACTACTTTTTATGTCCATGTAAAACACATACTCTGGTTAAAAAACTAGACACAGGTGAAGTTTTGTTGTTGTTTTTAGGTGTGCTATAGATTGTTATACAACTTATTTTTAAAAGTGGTTTTGTGCCTAAGAGGAGAATATTAATATGGTAATTCAATGAAGTTAACGATAACTTCATTAGTAATTTGACTAGAAAGAAAAGGTTTATGACAAGGGGATGGAAATAGAGTAAAATTCTAATGGCCTGGGAATGGAATAAGTAAACCTTATTTAATAAAACATTTTACAATGAAGCAGTGATGTTTGGACAAGTCATATTTTACCTAAAACTGTGCATCTTATAAGAAATGAAGCCCAAACTTAAACCCAAGTCTGCCTGACTCAATGCAGCCAACTATGCTTATACATATTGGAAGAACAATAATAATCAGCCTTTCCCAGATGATGAGAGACATGAGTAAGGGAGACAGTGAAATGGCTGAGGACGAAGGGTGGAGTTACACTGTGACTGCCAGGGTAAGAAGTTGTCCATTTAATGTGCTACGAAAGAAGAATCACGAAGGATTTGAAATACTGGCAACATGATCATTATATCATGTTATATCAGATATATACATAAATATATCTGAGGAAGAAAAAAAGAAGTGTGATACTCCGTATAGTCAAATTAGGTATGCTGAATAAATACATAACAAAAAATCATCACAACAGTAATAAACCTTTTGATCAATATATCTTTCCTTCTATATATAATAATACTTAACAACTCATTAATGTCAAATGCTTCCATGACATCCACTTCATTTTTCAGAAATTTTCATTATAATATCTCTCTATCATTCTTGGTGTTAATATGCTACTTAAAGCAGAGCATCTATTTTCAAGCAGTATTGGAGGCCAGTAGCGTATTTCCTTTCTACTTTGCAACAGGTATATATGGGTAGTCCTAAATTATTTTTCTTCCATGATTATTTGAAAATATGTTAACTGACTATGAAGTAAAGAAGTATTACATGAAATAATCTCATTATATAGACAAATCATTTTCTTATCAGAGAGTCTACAGGACATAATAAAATCTCCCTTTCAAGAAATAATTCTTCTGCTGTTTACATAAATTTGAAAGCATATATTCTATTATACTTTAATGTCTAGAATTATATTATTCCATTTCAACCTGAAAAACAATATTCAAAGTATTTTTCCACATATTCTCAATCAGCATTCTTTACTTGGTTCCTCACACAGTTTTTAGCCTACTGAAGGCTGTAATATTACAATTTATAAGAGGTCATTTATAACTTTATAAAGACAATAAAAGGTGCTATATACTTGATGTGCATAAATACATTTTATATGACAGAAAATTGCATCTAAAATTTTTATCATAAAATATAAAATGTGAAAACAAAAAGTATGTGAAATACTTACTTTTGAAATGCATAGTTTCAAAGAAGGAATATTTTAACTTAAATTTGATTTATCTCAAAATGAATAAGAATTTTTAAATTTGAGCAAGAATGAATAAGATAAAATACCAAGAGAAAAATAACCAATTTAGTGGTATGGAAAATAGTGAACACTGTGAGAATAATGAAAATATTTTAAACCTCAGAAGAACAAGTTTATTTCAAAAATTTATAGTTTACCCATTTTTCAATTGGTTTGTTTGTCTTTTGATGTTAAGTTTTATGAGCTGTTTATATATGTTGGATATTAACCCCTTAGTGGTCATATCATTTGCAAATACCTTTCCCATTCAGTAGGTTATCTTTTCATTTTGTCAACGGTTTCCTATGCTGTGCCAAAGCTTTTAAGTTTCATCAGGTCCCATTTGCTTATTTTTGCTTTTGTTTCCTTTGTCTTAGGAGACGGTTCCAAATATTGCTACAATTTATGTCAAAGACTGTTCTGCCTATGTTTTACTCTAGGAGTTTTATAGTACCTGGTCTTACATTTAGATCTTTAATTCATTTTGAGTTTATTTTTGTGTATAGTGTTAGGGAGTGTTCTAATTTCATTCTTTTACATGTAGCTGTCCAGTTTTCCCAGCACCACTTATTGAAGAGTCTGTCTTTTCTCCACTGTGTATTCTTGCCTCCTTTGTCTTAGACTGACCATAAGTGTGTGGGTTTATTTCTGGGCTCTTATCCTGTTCCACTGATCTGCATGACTTTTTATTTATTTATTTTTTTTGCCAGTACTCTACTATTTTGATTACTGTAAGTTTGCAATATAGTCTGAAGTCAGGGAGGGTGATTCCTACAGCTCTTCTTCCTTCCCACGATTGTTTTGGCTGTTTGGGGTCCTTTGTGTTTCTATACAAATTTAAAAGTTATTTATGCTGGTTCTGTAAAAAATGTCATTTGTATTTTGATAGGGATTGCAGATAGCCAATAGGCACATGAAAAGATGCTCAACATTGCTAATCATCAGGGAAATGCAAATCAGCAACACAATTAGACACCTCACACCTATCAGAATGGCTATCATCAAAAAGAACACAAAACAAATGTTGGTGAGGTTGTGAAGAAAAGGGAACCCTCATACACTGTTGGTGGGAATGTAAATTGATACAGCCACTGTGGGAAATGGTATAGCAGTTTCGCAAAAAAATAAAAATATAACTGGGTATACATCTGAAAAAAACAAAAACACTATTTCAAAGCCTACTACATACACCCCAATGTTCATAGAAGCATTATTTACAATTGCCAAAACATGGAAGCAACCTAAGTGTCCATTGACAGATGAATGGATAAAGAAGATGTGAGATATATATATGTATAGAGAGAGAGAGAGAGAGAGAGAGAGAGATGTGTATACACACACACACACACACACACACAAACAAACACACAATGGAATACTACTCAGCCATAAAAAAGAATAAAATTTTGCCATTTGAAGCAACATGGATAGGTCTAGAAAATATTATACTTTGTGAAGTCACACAAGTATTATATTTTATAACTTATACATGGAATCTAAAAAATATGACAAACTAGTGAATATAATAAAAAAGCAGACTCACAGATATAGAGAACAAACCAGTGGTTACCAGTTAGGAGAGAGAAGGACAGAGAGATAATGTAGGGGTAGGGGATTAATCGGTACAAACTATTATGTATAAAACAAGCTACAAGGATATACTGTACAACACAGGAAATACAGCCAATATTTTATAATAACTATAAATGGACTATAACCCTTAAAATTGTGAGTCACTATATTGTACACCTCTAACATAGAGTACATCAACTATAATTCAAATTAAAAACTTCATGGTATACCAGTAAGTTTCTCCCCATCGTTAGTATATTCACATCACATTTGTTCATGCACATTTTGTTTAAGCATCTACTACCATAAACACCTCAGCACTTGCACTTACACATGACCTTGCCTGACTCTATGGCAGTATTTCAGTCAAGAGTTCCCACTGATGTTATGATATGAACCATTCAAGCGCAACTCCAGCAGTTAGTGAAGACCAGCTCATTAACAAAATCATGATGCCAGCTTAGCAAGGAATTTTCAATCTATCAAATTCCCTAAAACTCTTGGGGCCAGTAAATATGTAAAATTATGTAAAAGAATGTTACATATAAATTAAAGATACTCCAACAATGAGAAACAATTTATCATATGCCATATCACAATAGTTTATTTGTTGTTATGTATTAGTTTTTTTCTATTTCTTTACTAATTATTACACTATCATTAAACTCCAGTATAACTGTGTAGAAGAAAAAAAACAAACCTGAAGTTCCAGATTAAGGAAAAAAGAAACAGCATTCCACGTTGAAATAGTCTCTATGGCAAGTTGAATGAAAGTGCTTTATTCAATAAACAGATTTTAAGGGAAAGGCTTTCAAATAAACAAACAGAAAGTACAAAAGCAATAAGGCCCAAATTATTCTATACATTTTTAGTATTTATTTTTATTTTACTGTTCAAAGAACACCAAAGTTAAGTAGTTAAGTATATTTAAGAAAACATCCACCTCATAGCGTGTAATCCATTATGTAAATTGATATGGTGGTGAAATTTCAACAGTTTCAAACCTCACAATGCTGTCTATAATAACAGACTGAACTGTAATAACCATAGGGTGAAGAGAAAGGGAACTTGGGCTTCTACTGAAAAAGCAATTTGTTCAAACCACATCTTCAACGTCAACAAAGGAGAATTAGATTTTCATTATACATGGGTTCTTTTTAAAGGTTTTGATTAGCATTCATGAAACATTCATTCTTAGGCACATCAGGCTCATTATTATTATGAGCAGTTTATATTTTTGTTGCTTTTCAAAAGAAAAGTTATTTGCCTGGGTGAAGAATAATACTTGACATACTACAAAAGGTATATAATTTAAAAATCAAGTAGGTACTTGAAAATGACAAACACATCTAAAAGCTAAAAATACCAAAGTAAAAAGGATCACAAAGATAATTAGTTAATTGCTTTTTACTAAAATAGACTCATTTATGATATTTTACTTTGGTTAATATTAACATAAGTTTGTATAAACAAAATCTCATTCAAATTTAATGACTAATATTTCTGGAAGAAGTAAAAGCTTAGATTTTCTTTTTTTTTTTGCTGTACACGGGCCTCTCACTGCTGTGGCCTCTCCTGTTGCGGAGCACAGGCTCCGGACGCGCAGGCTCAGCGGCCATGGCTCACGGGCCCAGCTACTCCGCGGCATGTGGGATCTTCCCGGACAGGGGCACGAACCCGTGTCCCCTGCATCGGCAGGCAGACTTTCAACCACTGCGCCACCAGGGAAGCCCTAGATTTTCTTTTTATTTATTTTCCTTTTCTTGATTTTATGTCAGTATATCTTTCATGAACTATCTAATAGTGACCTGTATGTAACTTGCTTATGTCAGACATGACAATAAAATTAATTCTAATACAAGTGAAATAGGATACGTAATTATGAATTTAGGAGAACTGATAAATAACAGCTCCATTAAAATTTTCATAAATATTTAAATTATGCAATTAAAATAGAAAGGGTCAATATCTAATTTCTGAGTTTGTACATAATATGGGGGACAGAAAATCAATTACTTCTCTGTAACATGTAATTATACTTTTCTGAAAGCAGCACATATGTACTAATCTACTAATATTTGAAGAGTTATTTCTATGTAGTTTTGGGGAAAAAGCATTTAAGAGCAAAATGAGCAATCACACTATTTTAAGAATTAAAATAAATTATGCAGTTAATATGACTGCTATTCCTGAATTAAAATAGAAAGAATCTGACTTCTTCACTTCAGGACTTCAAAGCACACATAGCTTTGTATATTTGATAGCAATATCGATAGCATTTCACATATTCAAAACAATTAACTTAGAAATGATATATGTTAAACTATTTTAAGTTGTTTGAAATATGCAATTCTTATCATAGAAATATATAATTCAAACTATCACATCATTTATAGAGTTTTAACAGTTCATGCACCAGATTAAACCAGGGGAATGGTCTTGTTCTGGTATATTTTATCCTCCACTGATGTAAATGACTTGCCTTTTTCTCATAACTTGCCTTGTTGTCCACCACTAAAGTAATAATTTTCAGTACCGTGGTCCTCTGGTTTGAAAACAACATGGGACTCTTTTGCTGAGCTTTGTCTTAATTCATACATGCTGAGAAACATATATATGTACAATAAGGTACATTATGAGAAGATCTCACAAATTCTATGTATTTTCAAATCAAATCCAATTTTTTTCCAGATTCAGATTTTAATTTAAGAATAAAATTTGTACTGATATTTAGAAAAATCAGCAATAATGATCACAAAACTAGCATTTTAACACTATTTAATAAGATGTGCATTATTAAATTATTATGGAAATTATCATTCTTTAAATGTCATAATATTTTTTGGAATACCTCTCCTAGAGTTTTCATTTGACTAGCAATTAAGGGGTTACACAAAGAAATATAACATTTCAAAGAAAGAAAAACATGTTTCATGATAAGCTTTTCACATTAATCTAAATTATTAATATGCTATTTCTACTTTCCAAATAGGAATCAATTTCTACATAAAACGCTTTCTTGTCTCAATATAATTTTGGCATTGAATCAATCAGAACATATACTCATAACTTGCATTCTTTTTAGAATATTAAAATACTGTATTTTTACAAAATACCATTTATTCTAGACACTACTAATTATTCTTTGAATGAAGAAAGCAGAAATCATTTTATAACTATTAAGGTCATTTAAAGTATCTAATGCAGTTTATAAAATATTTCTCAGCATTTCTTTCTAAAGAAATACATTCTGTCAGAAGTGCCTAATGCAAAATGAAATGTTTATTTTCTTACTTTTATTTAAGTATTTGGTCGGTTATTTAAAAATTCTTGAGTCATTAAGTTTCCACTAAAACAGCACTTGTGCATAAATTATTATTAATTACTACTTAAAAGTTTCAAGACGTCCATAGTAAGCTCAAATTTTTTTTCTTTAAAAGAGGCAGTGGAACACACGGCGCACCTCAGGGTGTTGCAACGTCACACCAGCCTCTGCCGGTGCAGGCTCACCCCACATTACAATTATAACGACCTTACCCCTCCCTCCCCCCCGCCTGAGTGAGCCAGAGCTCCCTAATCAGCTGCTCCTTTAACCCCATCCTGTCTGAGCGAAGAACAGCTGCCCTCCAGTGACCTACACACCGAGGTGGGGCCGGACCCAAAGCTGAACCCCGGCAGCTGTGCGAACAAAGAAGAGAACAGGAAATCTCTCCCAGCAGCCTCAGGAGCAGCGGATTAAATCTCCACCAGCAACTTGATGTACCTGCATCTGTGGAATACCTGAATAGACAACGAATCATCCCAAATTGAGGAGGTGGACTTTGGGAGCGACTGTAGACTTGGGGTTTGCTGTCTGCGACTGACCTCTTTCTGATTTTTATGTTTATCATAGTATAGTTTTTAGCGCTTGTTATCATTGGTAGATTTGTTTATTGGCTTGGTTGCTCTCTTCTTTTTTTATTACTTTTTAACTTTTTTATATTAATAATTTTTTTAATTTTTTAATTTTAATTATTTTATGTTTTTTAAAATGATTTTTTCTTTCTTTTTTTCTCCCTTTTCTTCTGAGCCGTGTGGCTGACAGGGTCTTGGTGCTCTGACTGGGTGTCAGGCCTGAGCCTCTGAGGTGGGAGGGACAAGTTCAGGACATTGGACTACCAGAGACCTCTTGGCCCCATGTAATATTAATCAGTAAGAGCTCTCCCAGAGATCTCCGTCTCAACGTTAAGACCCAGCTCCACTCAACGACCAGCAAGCTCCAGTGCTGGAAGCCCCATGCCAAACAACTAGCAAGACAGGAGCACAGCCCCACCCATTAGCAGAGAGGCTGCCTAAAATCATACTAAGCTCACAGACTCCCCAAACCCGCCACCAGATGCGGCCCTGCCCACCAGAAAGACAAGATGCAGTCTGACCCACCAGAACACAGGCACCAGTCCCCTCCACCAGGAAGCCTCCACAACCCACTGACCAACCTTACCCACTGGGGACAGACACCAAAACAACAGGAACTACGAACCTGCAGCCTGTGAAAAGGAGACCCCAAACACAGTAAGTTAAGCAAAATGAGAAGACAGAGAAATATGCAGCACATGAAGAAGCAAGGTAAAAACCCCCCAGACCAAACAAATGAAGAGGAAATAGGCAGTCCACCTGAAAAAGAATTCAGAATAATGATAGTAAAGATGATCCAAAATACTGGAAATAGAATGGAGAAAATAGAAGAAACGTTTAACAAGGACCCAGAAGAACTAAAGAGGAAACAAACAATGACGAACAACACAGTAAATGAAATTAAAAATTCTCTAGAAGGAATCAAAAGCAAAATAACTGAGGCAGAAGAATGGATAAGTGGCCTTGAAGACAAAATAGCAGAAATAACTACCACACAGCAGAATAAAGAAAAAAGAATGAAAATAATTGAGGACAGTCTCAGAGACCTCCGGGACATTAAATGTACCAACATTCAAATTATAGGGATCCCAGAAGAAGAGAAAAAGAAAGGGTCTGAGAAAATATTTGAAGAGATTATAATTGAAAACTTCCCAAACATGGGAAAGGAAATAGTCAATCAAGTCCAGGAAGCGCAGAGAGTCCCATACAGGATAAATCCAAGAAGAAACACGTTAAGACACGTATTAATCAAATTATCAAAAATTAAATACAAACTAAAAATATTAAAAGCAGCAAGGGAAAAGCAAAAAATAACATACAAGGGAATCCCCAAAGGTTAACAGCTGATCTTTCAGCAGAAACTCTGCAAGCCAGAAGGGAGTAGTGGCAGGACATTTTAAAGTGATGAAAGGGAAAAACCTACAACCAAGATTACTCTACCCAGCAAGGATCTCATTCAGATTTGATGGAGAAATTAAAACCTTAACAGACAAGCAAAAACTAACAGAATTCAGCACCATCAAATCAGCTTTACAACAAATGCTAAAGGAACTTCTCTAGGCAGGAAACACAAGAGAAGGAAAAGACCTACGATAACAAATCCAAAACAATTAAGAAAATGGTAACAGGAACATGCATATTGATAACTACCTTAAATGTAAATGGATTAAATGCTCCAACCAAAAGACACAGAATGGCTGAATGGATACAAAAACAAGACCCGTATATATGCCGTCTACAAGAGACCCATTTCAGACCTAGGGACACATACAGACTGAAAGTGAGGGGATGGAACAAGATATTCCATGCAAATGGAAACCAAAAGAAAGCTGGAGTAGCAATTCTCATATCAGACAAAATAGACTTTAAAATAAGGACTGTTACAAGAGACAAAGAAGGACACTACATAATGATCAAGGGATCAATCCAAGAAGATATAACAATTGTAAATATTTATGCACCCAACATAGGAGCACCTCAATACATAAGGCAAATGCTACAGCCATAAAAGGAGAAATCAACAGTAACACAATAATAGTAGGGGACTTTAACATCCCACTTTCACCATTGGACATATGAACTAAAATGAAAAGAAATAAGGAAACACAAGCTTTAAATGACACATTAAACAAGATGGACCTCACTGATATTTATAGGACATTCCATCCAAAAACAACAGAATACATTTTCTTCTCAAGTGCTCATGGAACATTCTCCAGGATAGATCATATCTTGGGTCACAACTCAAGCCTTGGTAAATTTAAGAAAATTGAAATTGTATCAAGTATCTTTTCCAACCACAACACTATGAGAATACACAACAATTACAGGAAAAAACTGTAAACAGTACAAACACATGGAGACTGAACAATAGGCTACTAAATAACCAAGAGATCACTGATGAAATCAAAGAGGAAACAAAATAATACCTAGAAACAAACGACAATGAAAATGCGATGACCCAAAACCTACGGGATGCAGCAAAAGCAGTCTAAGGGAATTTTATAGCAATAAAATCCCACCTCAAGAAACGAGAAATATCTCAGATAAACAACACAACCTTACATCTAAAGTAATCAGAGAAGAACAAAAAAACCCAACATTAGCAGTAGGAAAGAAATCATAAAGATCAGATCAGAAATAAATGAAAAAGAAATAAAGAAATGATAGCAAACATCAATAAAACTAAAAGCCAGTACTTTGTAAAGATAAACAAGGGCTGCCATGGTGGCGCAGTGGTTGAGAGTCCGCCTGCCGATGCAGGGGACATAGGTTCGTGCCCTGGTCCGGGAGGATTCCACATGCCCCAGAGCGGCTGGGCCCCTGGGCCATGGCCGCTGAGCCTGCACGTCTGGAGCCTGTGTTCCGCAACGGGAGAGGCCACAACAGTGAGAGGCCCGCGTACCACAAACAAACAAAAAAAAAAAAAGGAAAAAAAACCAGATAAACAAAATTGATAAACCATTACCCAGACTCATCAAGAAAAACAGAGAAAAGACTCAGATTTACAGAATTAGAAATGAAAAAGGAGAAGTAACAACTGACACTGCAGAAATACAAAGGATCATGAGAGATTACTAAAGCAACTATCTTCCAATAAAATGGACAACCTGAAAGAAATGGACAAATTCTTAGAAAAGCACAAGCTTCCAAGACTGAACCAGGAAGAAATAGCAAATATAAACAGATCAATCACAAGCAATGAAATTGAAACTGTGATTAAAAATCTTCCAACAAACAAAAGCCCAGGACCAGGTGGCTACACAGGCGAATTCTATCAAATATTTAGTGAAGAGCTAACACCTATCCTTCTCAAACTCTTCCGAAATATAGCAGAGGGAGGAACACTCCCAAACTCATTCTACGAGGCCACAATCACCCTGATACCAAAACCAGACAAAGATGCCTAAAAAAAGAAAACTACAGGCCAATATCACTGATGAACATAGATGCAAAAATTCTCAACAAAATACTAGCAAACAGAATCCAGCAGCACATTAAAAGGATCAGACACCATGACCAAGTGGGGTTTATCCCAGGAATGCAAGGAATCTTCAATATACGCAAATCAATGTGATGCACCATACTAACAAACTGAAGGAGAAAAACCATATGATAATCTCAACAGATGCAGTAAAAGCTTCTGACAAAATTCAACACACATTTATGATAAAAACCCTCCATAAAGTAGGCATAGAGGGAACTTACCTCAACATAATAAAGGCCATATATGACAAACCCACGCCCAACAGCGTTCTCAATTGGTGAAAAACTGAGACCATTTCCAATAAGATCAGGAACAAGACAAGGCTGCCCACTCTCACCACTATTATTCAACATAGTTTTGGAAGTTTTAACCACAGCAATCAGAGACGAAAAAGAAATAAAAGGAATCCAAATCGGAAAAGAAAAAGTAAAACTTTCACTGTTTGCAGATGACATGATACTATACATAGAGAATCCTAAAGATGCTACCAGAAAAATACTAGAACTAATCAATGAATTCGGTAAAGTAGCAGGATACAAAATTAATGCACAGAAATTGCTTGCATTCCTATACACTAATGATGAAAAATCTGAAAGAGAAATTAAGGAAACACTTACCCATTTACCATTACAAGAAAAAGGATAATATACCTAGGAATAAACCTACATAAGGAGACAAAAGAGCTGTATGCAGAAAACTATAAGACCTATAAGACACTGATGAAAGAAATTAAAGATGATACAAACAGATGGAGAGATATACCATGTTCTTGGATTGGAAGAATCAACATTAGGAAATGACTATACTACCCAAAGCATTGTACAGATTCAATGCAATCCCTATCAAACTACCAATGGCATTTTTCACAGATCTAGAACAAGAAATTTCACAATTTGTATGGAAACACAAAAGACCCCGAATAGCCAAAGCAACCTTGAGAAAGAAAAATGGAGCTGGAGAAATCAGGCTCCTGGACTTCAGACCATACTACAAAGCTACAGTAATTAAGACAATATGGTAGTGGCACAAAAACAGAAATACAGATCAATGGAAGAGGATAGAAAGCCCAGAGATCAACGCACGCACATATGATTACCTTATCTTTGATAAGGGTGGCAAGAATATACAATGGCGAAAAAGACAGCTTCTTCAACAAGTGGAGCTGGGAAAACTGGACAGCTACACGTAAAAGAATGAAATTATCACACTTCCTAACACCATACACAAAAATAAACTGAAAATGGATTAAAGACATAAATGTAAGGCCAGACACTATAAAACTCTTAGAGGAAAACACAGGCAGAACACTCTTTGACATAAATCGCAGCAAGATCTTTTGTAACCCACCTCCTAGAGAAATAGAAATAAAAACAAAAATAAACAAATGGGACCTGATGAAACTTAAAAGCTTTTGCACAGCAAAGGAACCATAAACAAGACAAAAAGACAACCCTCAGAATGGGAGAAAATACTTGCAAACAAAGAAACTGATAAAGGATTAATCTCCAAAATTTACAAGCAGCTCATGCAGCTCAATATCAAAAAAACAAACTACCCAATCCAAAAATGGGCAGAAGACCTAAATAGACATTTCTCCAAAGAAGATATACAGACGGCCAACAAACACATGAAAGGATGCTCAACATCACTAATCATTAGAGAAATGCAAATCAAAACTACAATGAGGTATCACCTCATACCAGTCAGAATGGCCATCATCAAAAAATCTACAAACAATAAATGCGAGAGAGGGTGTGGAGAAAAGGGAACCCTCTTGCACTGTTGGTGGGAATGTGAATTGATACAGCCACTATGGAGAACAGTATGGAGGTTCCTTAAAAAACTACAAATGGAACTACCATATGACCCAGTAGTTCCACCACTGGGCATATACCCTGAGAAAACCATAATTCAAAAAGAGACATGTACCACAATGTTCACTGCAGCTCTATTTACAGTAGCCAGGACATGGAAGCATCCTAGGTGTTCATCAACAGATGAATGGATAAAGAATATGTGGCACATATATACAATGGAATATTACTCAGCCATAAAAAGAAATAAAATTGATTATTTGTAGTGAGGTGGATGGACCTAGAGCCTGTCACGCAGAGTGAAGTAAGTCAGAAAGAGAAAAACAAATACCTTATGCTAACACATATACATGGAATCTAAAAAATAAAAATGGTTCTGATGAACCTAGGCGCAGGACAGGAATAAAGACTCAGACAGAGGGAATGGACTTGAGGACACGGGGAGGGGGAAGGGTAAGCTGGGACGAAGTGAGAGAGTGGCATGGACATATATACACTACCAAACGTAAACTAGATAGCTAGTGGGAAGCAGCCGCATAGCACAGGGAGATGAGCTCGGTGCTTTGTGACCACCTAGAGGGGTGGGATTTGGAGGGTGTGAGGGAGACGCAGGAGGGAGGGGATATGGGGATATATGTATACATATAGCTGATTCACTTTGTTATACATCAGAAACTAACACAACACTGTAAAGCAATTATACTCCAATAAAGCTGTTTAAAAAAGAATTTAAAAAAAATAAAAAGTGTTGCTCTGAAAAAAAAAACAAAAAATGACGCAGTGATTCATTTTTAAATATTTGCATATATTTACATACATTTGTAGTTTATATATTTTTTTTTTTTATCTAGGCATATGGAAATTTGACTCCAACAGAAATTAATATAAGCAAGGTCTATCTAAGGACATTTATTTTTCAAATTTTTGTATTATTTTATTAGCGTTTATAATAATCTACATATTGTAGCAAGATGCTTAATGTTATGATTGAGAGTGGGTGAAAACTTTTAGTAGTAATGTATCCAGAATAATTATGGGCAAGGTAGTGAAAATGAGAAAACCATTCAAGAGAATTTAGAAAAATAAAAGATATGGGGGCTGCAGTAAAAATACAGATGTTTTAGTGGTGCAGTCTGAGCTGTGGCCAGAGGATCCTCAAGCAATAGAACCTGAATAAAAGTGAAATTAAGATTTCCCTCACACCTTGGGCAGTCTCATTTGACATATTATAAATGGGGAGGCCAGATGGTGTTTGGGCAAACAGTCAGGTCGATTGCAAACCTGTCCTCCGTTACACACACATACAACGCAAGGCTGCTATGCTACCAAATTCTGTCTGAATAATGACAGCAAGAGAACTAAAATCCACTGCACTTCTATAAATAGACTATCATTTGATATAAAACATGTTCCATGTAGCAACCGAAAATGTTGTAAATCATCTTCTCAGTATTTTCTAATTCGAGATTCAGGCTGGGAACACAAAGTTCACTCAATTCAGGGATTTATTTGAGTGGCATACATACAGCTTTACTTCTTTGTGTATTAATTGCCGTATTCACGATGATCCGCGGTCACATCACTGCAGTTGGGAGAGTTTTAGGTACGGAAGTTTAAGTGGAGCCACACATTACAGATTTTGTTAACATTACAGGGGTGAGGCGACATGCCATCTTCTGCATGTTTACAACGAACAATTAAGGGTCTTCCCTGGTGGCGCAGTGGTTGAGAGTCCGCCTGCCGATGCAGGGGACACGGGTTCGTGCCCCGGTCCGGGAAGATCCCACATGCCGCGGAGCGGCTGGGCCCGTGAGCCATGGCCGCTGAGCCTGCGCGTCCGGAGCCTGTGCTCCGCAACGGGAGAGGCCACAACAGTGAAGGGCCCGCGTACCGCAAAAAAAAAAAAAAAAAAAAGACTAGTCTACAGCCATAGAATTAAAATGTATGCCTTCTTATCCTATCTCATTTTTCAGTCCACTGGTATTTGAATTCCACAGCTTCTCTCCTGTTGCAGTAACAATGATCTAATTTATAAATAACTGAATTTTTCAATCCAGTCAGTGTTTGGAGGCCCATATCATACTGAAATCTATATTTTACTTGATAGCATTGAATTTTTGTTATTTCTCGAAACCATTATTTTTGCTTCGCAAAACACTGAACTTACATGATGCTTCCTGACTGCTGCCTTATCTCTTCGTGATTTCCTCTCCTTTAATCTCCCCTCTGCATATCAGTGCTCCCCAGACTTCCATACTCAGCCACCTGTACATACACCTTTAAACTCTTTAACTGGACTTCATGGGTTTAACTACCTACATTTTGAGAACTTAGAAATCAACATATTTAGCATAGGCTTCTCCTCCAACAACCATATTCTTCTCCAACTGCATATTGGATATTTCATTTGGAAAGCAGATAAGAGCCTCAAATTCAACATATACAATCCTCAATTCATCGTCTCTCCCATCAAACCCCCTTTCTCCTCCTAACTCCTTAAACACATTTAGTGGCCAAGGTCCACTCATTGCTACCTTCTAAATTAGTCACATGTTTCTTCTATTGCCTTTATAGAGCTTGATTATTTCATGACATGGTCATTGAATCCAAGCTTTTAACATGACCTACAAGGCTTTCCATCCTCTGGCTCTTGCTACCTCCCCAGCCTTCTGTCCTAATTCTTACTTGTGCTCCTGAATCTGAAACTGTGGGACCTGCATGCCATCCCTAAGTGTTTTGTCTTTGCCCATGTCCTTTATTTTGCTTCATCCATGCATCATCTCTCTACTTAGATAGAGACCTCATCTCCTTTAACTCTTGGCTAATCTACTCCACAAGATCTTCATAAAGCCATGGCTGGGTTTATATGACTCCTCTTTGTATTTCCTACGTGTTTGTGTTCATCCACTGACCATCTGTGTGCCCTAATATAATAGGAACAAACAGTATCTTATCTGTTTTGGTATTATCAGCACCCATCATAATTCCTGAGACATACTACGGACCCCCAGTTCATTATGTTGTTAACTGAATATGAGACAGGTAAATATTTGAATGTGCCAACTTCAGTTGTTTCAATAATGCTGCACCATCTTTATTTTGGTCCTCATTCTTCCTTACCGGAAAAACTGTAGCCATAATCAATTCCAGAAAAGCTGAGTCAATTTCAGGTTGATGCTTCATCAAATTAAGGGCTCTCTGCTTTTCCTCTTCCTCCCTGCAGTGACCACTAGTTGTGAAGACTTACACAGATGTATAAATTTGTGGCATTGAGATGGCAAGTGGTGCCCATTTGCTGCCCAGTCAATACTACCAATTTATAAAAGCACCCACTGATACGTACATTGTCTCATCCGGTCCTCAGGCATGATCACTCCCCCACATGGGAACGCAATGAATGGTCAAATCCTGTCCTTCCCTTAACCTTAATATCCATTTATGCCTCTCAGCCCACCTGGTGCATCCTTCAAAGACGTGGAAAACGTTTAGATGCTCTTCAATGGAAATCTTAAATAGTGAGGGGCTGCTTCACGCTCTCTCTGCCTAGACACACCACGTCATGACTCTAATCATCTGCTTCCCATCAGGAAACGAAAAACTCATTTTCTTCGCATGGCCTCTGCTCAAGAACCAAGACACGGCACCTCTTTTACAAAGACCCAAATAAGCATTTTTTCCATAGCTGTCTTGTACCTGGACCACGGCTTTGAAATTTAAAAGTCATGTGTCACCCTTCTTCTGTTTCCATGTTAATTTCTCCCCTGAGCAAATTCTCTTGTTTAGGAGTTCACATGGGGGAAGCTTTGTAACAAAATAAAAAAGGGATGTACAATTTACGGGAGGTAGGGGAAGAATTGAACATTAATGTCATTCCGATATAAATGAATAAATGTCACCTTTAATGAATCTCACAACAACAAAAATTTAAATAAATATGACCAATTTACCCACATTAGACACAATTGCTGGTAATAGTTTCTGCTATCAACTTTTAGTTTCCTCACGCTCATTGGCTGTGTGTTATTTTTATATCCTTTGAATCTTCAGCAAGAACTGCCCAGGTCTTAGCTGTGCTAGAATATTTCAACTGCTGGCACAGGACACTTTCTTATTTTGATTCTTCAAATCATAAGCTTAAGCTAGAAGATCTGATACCTGCTTCATGAGAGCTCAGTTCTCCAAACAACAATTACTTTTTTGAAGGTGTATCGCAAGACTTGCAGACAACTAATTTAGAGTTTATTCTTCAATTTAACAACTCTTCTAGACCCTCTCTTGTTATGGGGTGGGATGTATGATACGTATCTGTAAAATTCAGTCTTATATTTTCATGTGCCTTAACTTCTAGATACTACAGTGATTAGCTAGGAACATAAACAACTATTATTTCAAGAAAATAACTTTATATCTATTTCATGAAAGTGGGATTTTACTGTATGTCCAAGTTGGTATATTGCACTTTTTGAAAAAAAGTCACATTATATTGTAAACATTTTACAATGGTCTACAATGGTCTTAAATATCTTTTGAAAACACGATTGTAAAGTTGTATAGAATTATGTGCTGTGGGATAAAGCATAACACCCCATTTCTAACTGTTAGATATGTAAGTCTTTACGGACATTAGCTAATTATAAATCATGCTGCAAAAAAACATTTCTTTAAACACATCATTGTCTACTGTATATTTCACTGTGTTTTGCTTTTGCTTTTTAAATGGAATAGATTTCAACCTGTTTTATAGAGCAAAGAGAAAAAAAATTTTAGACTTGAAACATTGCTTGTATTCAGTGATATATACTTTAAAACACTTTCCCTTTAACACTTTCCCTATATTTAAATTAGACTAAACACCTTGGTATCAAGAGAAAAAAAATGTAGTGGAGAGAATAAGCAACTGAATTACAATTAATTCCTGACTTTACCCCATTCCTGATTAATCAGAAGACACTTAGGCTGAAAGAGATAATCTACGTTAAACCCCTTAAAAAACGTTAGATGGAGAATTAACACCAAGGAGAAAAAGTAGAGTGTAAAACATTCTGAGTATAGAAACTATTTTATTAGTTATTATTAATACTTAATATAACAACTGAGTGTTTCTAAGAGACTATAAATTAGTATTAGAGAAAACCATATTTTAATTAGAAACTAAAATTTGATTAAGTTTCTTTACTTTTCTTTCTTGTTTTTACTTCCAAAAGCTATAGGATTTTTATGGCATGCATAGCTAAATGGAAGCTGTGAATTTCTGCATAATACAGGGTATACGCGGGTTATACACAAACTCTGTATGTGATATTTGTTAATTCTATAAAATGACCCTTCCAGGATTTGAAGATCTGCATAGCACTGTCATAAAGAAGCTAATGCGAGAGTGCACCGCCTAGTGTTGACAACGTGGAAATGCAGACACACAGTCCAGAGGCCAAGTAAGTGTAGGAATATATGTTAACTTTGTATTTATGTGAATACAGTCTCCTTAACCTGAAAGGTGAGTGAAAGAAAATATGAATTCTTCAGTTTCCAAATTCTGGCTGCATAACATTTTTGAAAAAGAATTAGGAAATTCAATTACAATATCCAATCCACAAATTATCAAGATCACTTTTAAAGGACCTAAAAAATACTTTTGTACTAAAGTCTCTTACCTCCTAAAATCTACAAGCTGATAGCAAGTGAAGTGTAGCCACAGGTGTTTATTTATCTCCACACTGAGAGAGCCCTTTGCAATCTATGGAGTTGTAATGCTAACAATCTTTAGAATGTTTGGCTATTTCAGATTCTTATTTTAATTCTAAACGACTTTCCATTTTCCAGCCTGTCATCATTGCTTTTTTCCTGTGTCACGGAACTTAGAAGCCATTCGGTTGAGTCTAAGTGAGGGGTGCGTATTCCTTATTGAGCAGCTGGGGTGCAGTGGAAAGAAAGTAGACATATATATGAAAGGGGAACAGTTTATTTTGTAACATCCAACCTATAGTCCTAGCTGGTGAGGAAAATGTAGGGCCTGGTACTCACTGAATACTCAGATGTGTGTACCAGGTAGGTGAAGTGCATACTATGTTCCTCTTGGTTCTCTCCACCCAGGAACTTTGGGCCCTCCTTGTAAGTATCAGTTGCTTTTCCCCATGAACTGGGAATAGCTCAGTACTGGTAAACACCCAGAATTATCTTTCCCTCCTACTAGAATTCTAAAACAGGGGAAACCTATGCAGATAAACATAGTTCCTCTTTTGCATGACATTTGACTTGCTAGTAGTAGATAGAAAGATGGCATGAGATGATTAAACCTTCATCATTGGTTTGACCTGGCATTAACAAAGCCCCCAGTTTTTAACTCTATGTACATGTGTATACATATGCTTTATGCAGAATAAATATAAATACATAATGATTAACTATATATTATTTGAGGCAAGGCTTCGTGGATTCAAATTCCAGGTCTACCACTTGCTAGCTGTTGGAACTTGATATTTTTAAATCTCTTTGTTCCTCACATCCTCAAAGGTAATACATGGTATGATAGGACCTACCTCATGGGGTTCTTGTAAGGAATACAATGGTTAGTATGTATAAAATACTTGGTAAGTCTGGTGCATGGTAAGCTCTTAAAAACATGTTTTAGAATATATGTCATTTCAATGGAGAGGAATGTAGGATCGCTGTACATTTCATTGGGTGCTATAGGATTGTGATTGGAAAATGTTTACTTAGATTCTTTTCTAAAACTCATTTTGACTAAGGACAGAATGAGGACAAACTTCCTAGCCTCTTCAAAGTCACCAGACATTTTTGGTGACAGTTCTCAAGCCGGATTTGTACTAAAAATTCAGTTAGAAAGATAAATAAACTTTTGTGAAAACTTCATATTTGAATATCTCAAACATAATCCTTTAATGTGCATTGTAATATTAAGCATCTATTCTTTCATTAAGCTAAGCTGATATTTTTAAAGCAAGAAACATCAACACTGTGGGTTAACTTCAGCCATAAAAAGAAACGAAATTGAGTTATTTGTAGTGAGGTAGATGGACATAGAGTCTGTCGTACAGAGTGAAGTAAGTCAGAAAGAGAAAAACAAATACCGTATGCTAACACACATATATGGAATCAAAAAGAAAAAATGGTTCTGAAGAACCTAGGGGCAGGACAGGAATAAAGACGCAGACGTAGAGAATGGACTTGGGGCCATGGGGAGGGGGAGGGGTAAGCTGGGACAAAGTGAGAGAGTGGCATGGACATATATACACTATCAAATGTAAAACAGATAGCTAGTGGGAAGCAGCTGCACAGCACAGGGAGATCAGCTCGGTGCTTTGTGACCACCTAGAGGGGTGGGATAGGGAGGTGGGCGGGAGACACAAGAGGGAGGGGATATGGGGATATAGGTATACATATAGCTGATTCACTTTGTTATACAGCAGAAACTAACACAACATTGTAAAGCAATTATACTCCAGTAAAGACATAAGGAAAAAATCACTTCATTGTTAAGAAACATATTTCATAATTATTTTAATAAATAAACTCCATATAGCATGTATCTACTATAGGCTAAAAGCTAACAGGAAGTAACTACTTATCCAAATTCATTTTGGATACTTCCCACTTTGTATAATTCACGCTGTAAATTAATAGACGTCACGCTACTTTTTCTACAATTTTTTTTCATAGAATTAGGTTGTAAGACTGTTGATCTGAGTGTAGTCAGACAATTAATTCTCTGTGAGATATATTTCTCAGTTCATCAGATTATATTTGTGGTTCTTAGCAATTATAGTTGCAGCTGCCAAAACAGAAGCTTATTACGGGGACCAAACAGACGGTGTAAAGAAACAATAGATGTCACAGGTCCTATCATAAGGAAGCGTGGACACTGAGGCAAAACAGACAGTTTAAGCCCCATCTAAAGTGTACGCACACACACACAGACACACACACACACATGCACAGACACAAACATGCATGCACACACACACGCGCGCGCACACAGACACACGTACACAGACACACGCGCACGCAGACACAAACACACACACGTGCACACACGCACACACACACAGACACGCACACACAGACTCAGACACGCACAGACACAGACTCAGACATGCACACACACGCACGCACACGCACACAGACACACACACACACATGCACACGCGAATATTATTTCTAATATACACATATGCATATATTTTCAGTTGAGGTGTTCTTTACTGTTCTCGGGTTTCCGTGGACACAGCAGGTTGAAGCCCCACCCAGAATTCCTCCAGATGTGGAGACTGAGGACACCACGCATGTACCAATGAGGAACGGAGCCAGAGTTAAAGGAACTTTAACCTTATTATTCAGACACACGGGACTTTCCAGAAGGAGCCAGGAAGGTACCAGTTAGGGCAAGGGCAAGAGGGCAGCAAGGTGGGCGGCCTGGGTTTTGTTATGCTGAGCAAGTCAGGCTGGGACAGAAGTTCACACAGACAACTAGTCTCTACATGGGCTGAAATTTCTGTCAGTGCCAAGGAATGGGGAGCAGCCCAGGTGTGGAAGAAGAGGAGAGGGGAGCGCGGGGACCAAAAGCTGTCAGTGAAGTTTCCCTCCTTATTACATAGAGTTCCTCTTAATTCATACACACACACAAAACTAGAAAATAATGCTGCATTACTGAAGTTGTTATATTAAAAAAGGATACTCGACTACTTTATGATGATTTCTGTCTTAATTTTTTTTTTTTTTTTTTTTTTTTTTTTGCAGTACGCGGGCCTCTCACTGCTGTGGCCTCTCGCACTGCAGAGCACAGGCTCCGGACACGCAGGCTCAGCGGCCATGGCTCACGGGCCCAGCCGCTCCGCGGCACGTGGGATCTTCCCGGACCGGGGCACAAACCCGTGTCCCCTGCATCGGCAGGCGGACTCTCAACCACCGCGCCACCAGGGAAGCCCTAATTTTTTATATAAGGATGCGGGTGGGAGAATCACAGCAACTGTGACTACACATCTCCTGAGCAAAGAAAGAGAAACACATTGTTGTAACACGTGGAGAAAAGACCCATAATCTAAAAACGTTTTCAAAGGCTGTCAGGCATGAAGAAACTGCACGCGGGGAGGTGTCCTAGGCCTGGAGAATGTATGTTTCTGTATACTATTTAGAGGAATATTGTAGATGGGATATTAAGTCCAAAGAGTCGCAAACATCAGAATTCATCAGAAAGAGACAAATGTGCATATTAATGCTACACTTTGAGAATGCCAGTTTATTTTTATTACCTTTGTATATCATCTGGCTTCTGTATATAAGTATAAGAATTTCTTGAATTTGTTTATGTAAAGAAATATATATATTTTAAAATATCAATGAAAGAAAGAAAATACAGAAAAATTGAAAATTAAATTAAAATTTAATTAAAATTAAAGGGGGGAGGGATAAATTAGGAGTTTGGGATTAATATAAACACACTACTATACATAAAATAGGCAACCAACAAGGACCTACTCTATAGCACAGGGAACTATACTTAATATTTTGTGATAACCTATAAGGGAAAAGAATCTGAAAAAAATATGTTTATCTGTAGAGATATATAGAGATATATAACTGAATCACTTTGCTGTACACCTGGAATTAACACAACACTGTAAATCAACTATACTTCAAAAAAAGTTAAAAAAATTAAATATTTGCTATTATCTTTCACTTTCTATAAAATATTCCTTAAATTCTAATTTTTATATATGACCTTCCACGATGTTTTATTTTTTAGCAGCAATGTTATTATTTTAATGTGTAGAGTGCTGTCATTCACATGTTGATAAGAACGAAGAAGAATACTGTATTATACATTTAAAAATTTTTTCTGTATATTATGTTTTGGCATCCTGAAAACCCTTCTGGCTGGGGAGAGACAGCTCCTCCCAGGGCTATAGCTAAAATGGTTAACACCTGGCCCTAGAGCGTGCCTTTCATATGCAAACCAATCCTGGGTTTATACCTCCAACTACCTCCTTGCCTCATTCTCACACACCAAGCCAGTATTTCCCCTGCTCTAAATCAGCCCAGGGCCAGGTACCAGGCAACCAGTGACTAACCATATACCCCAGAGCCCTCTGCTGTCATTCAAAGGAGCCAATCCTACACTGTTTACCCTGGCCTGTCTTGCCTTTCCTGTAAAGACACCAATAAAGGCTCTGGCTTAAACCTTCTGCTGCTCCTAGCCCGTCTGCCTCTTGATGGACGCTGGTGTCTTCCCCGTGGCCCTCTGTGACATGCGGTGATCCCCTCCCTGGGTCTTGGGAGCATAATAAACTTCTTCCTTCCAAGTCTCATCTCACTTCCTCCTGTGGCTACACCAACTTTATCACACTGTCTTCAACATACACAACCTTAAAACAAACACCACTTCACACATTTGTCCATGGAATTCTATCCGGTGCCCCAGTGGTGTTAATCCACGATCCACACAGCAAGTTTCCGAGTATCATTTAAAATAGGGATCTGCTGGAGTTAATAATGTATCATTGACCTTATCAGAGACTTTGGTGGGCTGGCTTTACTATGAATTTCTAAGAGGTGGAAACAGAATTCACTGTTTGGTAAGTTTGTTGCTACAAATAGAATTAACTTCCAGGGTCCAGTGTTTTATTTCTAGGGATGGGAGATGAGTTGGATAGCTTTGATTTCATTCATTTCTCACTGTGGAGACGATGTAATATAAATGATGGAGGCCTAAGACTGTTTGACCTGAACACCAACTGGAGTTTTATGTCCATGTACTTGGGTTCACATTAGTCCAGTTTCAAAATATTATAAAAACCTTCTTCAGAGTGTGTCATTGAAGATATAGGTATCCTGGTTGCCTAAATGGGTTTCCAAGGTCATGGATCAGAAAATATTGATAACAGCTGTAGTAGTATAAACCCTAGGCACCATTTACAAATTACCAGTGTGGCATCCAACACTGGTTACGGACATATGGAGTCAGCACTATTTCTCCATATCATCAGATAGCGGTATTGCCAGGCAATGAACACACATGCAAGTTTACTGTAGCAGCACCACTGCATTTCTTTAGAAACACTGATGCAGTGTCGTCAAAGACAGAGATCCCCACTCTCAGTAACTCTGCTCTGAGAGTGGGTGGCAAAGGCTTAGCATCCATCTTTAGAGTCCAGTCCTTTGTACCGATTTTACCTTTTCTGTTTCCTTAAAGGTTCCGAGATTGTCTACTGTCTATTACAATAGTCAGCATACTTCTTGTTTCCCCTTCCTTTCATCTAATCTCAGAGATCCTGTGAGTGACTGGACCTGATAATAGACTCACACGGTCTAGCATCTTCCTGGCTTCGATTGAAACATCGATTCTCAAGAATTACACTCATCCATCAGCTACAGCATTGAGATCACAGTGTCCTACGTTCTGCATTCCTTGAGAGGGTATTCTGAAGTCATTATCACTCTTGCTGAGTCTACTTTCATACCTTAGGCCTATTAAGTTAACAGTGAAACACACTGGTAAAATCTTCTTTGTTCAGTTAATTGATGCTTTCTTTCATATGTAGTCAGATTTCAGTAACTTTAGACAACATTTTCCCCACATTAAACCATTAAGCACTAGCTCCACTATAATGGAGGGAACAGTTATACAATCCCCAAACAAACAGCATTATGTTTAAGCACACACAGAACCCACAGAACGTGCAGGCATTCTTCTATTTCTGGTTGGAGGTATATATTCTGTACCAAACAGTCCTCCCCCCAGGTTACAACTGTAGTGGGCAGCAACTCTCATTCTTGTTACTTGGGTATGCAGTGGACATGTCTTCCCTGGATGTAGTAGGTTGTCTTCCAAGATCCATTTCAGCCCTCCCTGTTGTGAATGTGATTTGCAAGGGATGGTTTTGACCAGCCATCCTTACTGTGGTTGTTGATTTAGAGATGACCCAAGGTAAGCCACGTTTATGATCTGTGTTTGATGACTATGAGAATGTCCTTTCTCCCACTAGATGTCAACAGAGTATAGTAACAAAAATAGCTATACTTTATGAAGTGCTGATTATACGCCAGATACCATGTATTCCATCGTATGAATTAGCTTATTGAAATCTCAGAATACTTTGTTGAGATAGAGTCTGTGCTTGCTCCGATAATCCGTATGTGAGAACTGAAGAACACGGTTCTAAATGTATGTACAAGGTCACATGTACAATCAATGGTTGAGCCGGATTGCGAACCCAGGGAATCTGAAGCTAGGACTATGCACAGTTCCAATGTACTGTCACCGTTTTCTCCATGGGGGAACCATATAGGTAGTAACCTTAGAGAAGCAGCAAACTGAGAAAATCAAAGATAAATGGAAGCTGAGCCCTAACTGAACAGCGCCTGAAGTCTGCTCCAGCTCTGAACGTTTCAGTTTCACAAATAAACCCTCTCTACTGTCTAAGCCAGTTTGAATTCGACATTTCTGTTACTTGCACCTAAAAGCATCTTACCCTATCAATTCATGCAAGGAAGACATAGTCACAAAGAGCAGATTTTACTATGTTGATTTGGTTGAGCAGAAAAGGGAGAGTAGAGGGCTCTGATGACATCTTTATTCTGGGTGAGCACCTGATAATCCCTGTTACAGGTTAACAGTTACTGACTTTCATCCAATTAGGATAATGACCTTCTTCTTGCCTCAGTGATTATTTGGTAATGCATCTGGAACAGTTCAAAGTCACAGAGTGCATGGCGTTCCCTTCACTTCCATGATTTAGGGAAAGAGTAATTCAAGAGAAGATAAGGACTTGTGCTTGACATTATGGAAGTGGCTGTCTCTCCCTCTTTCTGCGTGTCAAGGAAGAGCTATGCGGCTAGCCGTATTTGTCTACGGGGAAAGACACCTGAAGTCGAAGCCACCCTTGGAGAAGTGCAGAACCAAAGATACTGAAAGGAAACAAAGGAGGAGGCTTTGTTTAACTCTCCTACTTTATATATTTTTGGTTACGTGAGCCACTGAATTCTCTTTACTGTCTATGATACAGCCAGATGGGTTTTGTGGTGTCAGGCAATCTTCTTTTTCTCACCTGTGTCATCTAGTTTAATTTAGTCCTTCTCCTTCTGAGTTCCAATTTTTTGTAAGCTTAGCCTCCTATGCAAGTTGTCTCAGTGACGAGAAATGAAACTGAGCATCTTGAAGATGGAGAAAGGGTCAGCGAGGTGCTGACCATAATATCCCACCATATTATCTAAGAGATAAGGTCCCGGTTCCAGTTGATCTATTCGTGTGAAACAAACCCCTCTAAACCTTAGTGGCTTAAAACGGCAGCCATTTATTACCTCTCCTAATGTTATGGGTCTCTCTGTTGCACATCACGATGCTGGTTAGGTCACGCATGCAGTGCATTCAACTGGAAGCCGGGCTCCGCTCTTTTCCATGTGACCACTTTCCTCCTGTGAAGGTTTAGCCTCCAAGACCTCTCCCATTAGTTTTTCCCGCCAGCAGAAGTGCTTAGATTTCCTACAGCATGAAACCAGCCCCATAAGGGAATATTTCAAGACAGCAAGCCCCAACGTGCAATTCTTATCAAGCCTCTGCTTGGATCATTCTTGATAATGCCTACCGGCCAAAGCAAGTAACATGGTCAAATCCAGAGTCAATACGTCAGGAACTCCACGGGGCATGATGGAGTGGGTGTGTAGTTCACTGGGGGTCACCACTGTCACATCTATCATAGGTAATGAGACCTTTTATGTCTCCTGTTAGCATCTCCCAAAGGTTCTATCTAAAGCCAATAAACTTCTGTGCCTTTGGCTACATCAATGAAAATGTCCCTTCAGTTATCAGAGCCACAGTATAATCAGAAATTTTCATGACTCGTGAGGGACATAGGTGGGGAAACAGAGATAAAAACCCATTTCATCAGACCCCCTTTCTATCTGTCTCGTTTGAGTATATTTCTGTTCCTTGCAAACAAATACTCCTGGACAAAACAAATGAAAATCTTCTTTTTTTTAGAAAATGGAAATGAATATATTATTTGGGATTTGGTAGTATATTAATTAGAATGCCTTACTCATTTCGCTGTTTAATATTAATCATGCTTTATATCAAGTAATGTGTTAGGTGATTTCCCATGAGCTAAATCAATGGATTTCATCATCAACTTTGTGACACAGATACCAATTTTTTTCTGTCTTTGAACATTTGAGGAAATTGGGACTTGGCACGTTTAATAACTCATCAATGTCACATTAGTAGAACGTAGAAGAGCCAATATTTGAGGGAAGATTGGAACTGCATTTTTCTAAAATTAAATTACAGAAGGCGGGTAATTTGACAGACATTTTTGACTAAGATTCAATTATTACTAAAGCCTCACCCCAGCAAAAAAAAAAGAAAAAGAGAAAAAAAAAGGTCCACTGACCTCTGGATATGAAGTGACCTGGCCTTGACATCTGCAATCCTACTGGCCTGTGCTGACTGAAGTCCCCTGGCTACACACGTGTGCCCTTGCTCCCTGGCAGCTCCACCGATGTCCTCTAAGAATGTCCACTTCCTGGAGGGAAAGGTTCACTGCTCCCCTTTCTCAGGCTCCACTGGCATAGGCTTTGAGTCCATTTTTTTTATGTGCTTATTAGACAGGCCACACCCTTTTTCATCTTTGTAAAAATGAAGGTTATTTTATAAATAACTTCGGTCCCTCTCAGGGAACGTAGGTTAAGGCCAGTTCTGCCGAGTCTCTGTGTCAAGCATCTTTAAGCTTAACAATCCAGCAAGAAAGTAGGTCAGGAATTGGGGTCAGGCATACAGGATATGACCGGCAACGCACTGAGACCAAGGTGCAAGGTGCGGAGATAGCAGGAAACAGGAAGTGAAGTCGGAACAAAGGAAATATGAATTCACCTTCATCAAGATTGTCAACTCCAGTCAAGGACAGGGCATAGGAGAGGCAGACGAACTGAAGAGGTCAAGGTTACAGAATATGACCTTGAAAGACTACAGTTAGATCATGAGCAGGAATGAGTGTATCTGAGATCGCACAGGTCCAAGGGTACTTTATTTTTAGCTTCTTTCACTATCCTTATTTCCCACAGGGACAATAATTTCCTACATCAATTATTAAGGTGAAATATTGCTATAATAATTTGGTTTAAATGTTTATCCCCCTCACGAAAATTTGTACTGCTTTTTGCTGTCTTTCCGGAGAAATAACTGAATCATTTGACTTTCATGACAAAAAAAAACGATACATGTCCGTAGTGACCACGTATTCATCTCAGCATTTACTTACGTATCTGTAACATTTCATTTTTAAATATATAGCACAGTGGGGAAAGAAGCAGAATGTGTTTCTTATTGGTGTGAAGAAGCTAGAATGAAATCTTCAGTGTTTTATCTCACAAATGACCTTATAAATATACTTACACTTTTACTTTTGAATGTAACTTTAACTATATAATATGTTAAGAACATTTATATAAATGTTTTTCACCTTAAGGAGGCTCCTTATCCAGGATTCAAATATCCGTAAGTATTACCAAACAAATATGACTCATCTTTATTCTTAATCCAATACTGTTTGTTTTTAGGGGACTTGTTCTAAACAGAAGTATCTCTCCTGTGTAGTTACATTAATCAGGATGTTATTTTGTATTGCCTAGAGCAGTGTGTTTACTGATTGGATAATTTGTCTTCCCCATCACAGTAATAGTGGACGGAATCAGTACACTTGCCATGAAGAAGTTTGTTTCTGCCTGAGCTCAGGGAAAATCTGACTACTTCTATCAGATTAATATCCATTTGAAAATAAATTATCCCTGTAATCATCAACAGAACCTAAAAGCCTGGTAGGCCTTCCTGAGGGAATTACTATTGCAGTGAGAAGAGAGGGGAGTGGAAGGAGGGCTGGGGAGACATCTGAAGGGGGTGACGAGGGAGGAAATCTGGGAGGTGGCATGCCTTCCCTTCATGCTCGAGCATCATTCTGCTTATAAATTGGGAGACAGAACTAAATCATTACGATAGCATTGGCATATGGCTTAATGCTGCAGAATGGCATTGTGCAATGAAGATCACACACAAATGTGCTCTACAGGGCTGCTGTGAGTGGAAAAGAAAATACCAGGACTGTGTGCACTGCTTCGGTAAAGCCGAGTATTTGCACCTCTTCTACGTCTGAAGTCAAAAGTTCAGCAAGTGTGGCTTTCTGCCGTGATCACTACTGGGCATAACTAACTGCTACTGAACCACAGAAAAGGCCATTTTATGTCCATATCTCTATATGAATGTCTTGTCCGATACACACACACACAGATACATATCTGCATATATGCTACAAATTACTTCCTTTTCACTTTTCACTTATTAGCCATTAGAACATTTTAGCACAGTCCTTTACACACGGCACAAAGAAAGAATGGATTTCTTTTCAGATGTAGGAGTATTGGTGGCAGAACCTCTCAGACTCTGAGTAATTCTTGTCTTTTAAAATTCTAATATTTCTCTTCATAGCTGCAGGCTCTTTTGCTATCTCAACAGTCCCCTCATTTTATGACTTGCAAAATAACTCTAGAGAAAAAGAAAATAAAAGTGTCTTCGTTTCAGTTCTGTTTTTCGTCTTTGTCTTTGCATCCAGTTTTACCACCCTCTATTCTCACCACAGAAATAAAAACGTGGAATCACAATAAAATGCAAAAGTCATCTCTATGAACCATAAGGTCTCCTTTAACTCCCTCTCCAATCAGAAGGAGTCCTGCCCATCTGACAATTTATAATGTAGGCTGATGAAGGAAGTACTCCTCTGTCACTAGTAATCCTTTCTTTATTGCTTTTTTTATTAATGACTGTTAATAATTAGAAAAGTATAGATTACCTTTCTATTATAGTCATTTCTATTTGAATTTTCAGATGTGGCCCCTTGTTATACAGGACTCTGACATTTATATGATCTTGTCCTCCAAAAGAGATGACGGGTACTCATCTTAAAAGAAAAGAGGTGGTCGTCTTAGACATTTCTCTTTTAGACCTCCTGATTTCATATTCATGACTATTTAACTTATTTAAAGATAAAATGTTAACATGATTCAATAGACTTATAATGTTTTCATGAGCATCTTTGACAGGGTCTGTTCCTTATCTTCACTGGAACTCCTTTAAAGCATATTTTCAGACCTTTGTATTGCAAATGCCTTTTCTTCGGAATTTCTGTGAACTAATAACGATTCTTCCCCAACTAATACAAAAGAAAGAAACTACTGGACTTTCGATCAATGGATCAGCCTATCACTTAGTATGCACAAAGTTCTCCTTTTAGTTTTGCCTGAAATTCGGTAATTTCCTTTTTTATAATAATGGCTTTAAAGAAGAAAGGCTCAGTTGTCCTCTCCAGCTAAGAGCAACTGAAGTTTATATACTAACTAGGCTCTTTTACCACATGAATAAGCATGTTTTTCTCTTCCTAACTTTGCATATGAAACTCTCTGCTGACCAAATGTTTGCTCAACCGAATACCTCCTTTCTTTATTACAACAGAAGAACCATAGCAGTTGTAATGATTGACCTGTTTTCCATGGTTGGTTACAGTGTTTCAAGCTATGCCCTACACATTCTTCGGCATTAGTTTTGTTATTTATTTGTTTGTACCGATCTATGCATGTGATTCCTGTAGCCCTGCTCACAAATCATCTTTCTAACTCTTCCTTTCTTCAAAGACCTATTAACTGAAAGGCACTCACTATACCAGCTCTTCACAGAAAAAAGAAATGTTGATACAATGACTAAAATCAAGATTCTTCCAGGTAATAGTCACTGAGGGCACGGTAGCGATCATATCCCAGGTACTGTATTAGTTACTTCACAGGTATTATCTTCATTCTTCGTAAGATTCTATAAGGTTGACATTAGTTCCATTTTATAGTTGCAGAATCTAATGAGAGGTATTTTATTACACTTTGCTAAGTCTATAGAGTAATTGAGAGAGACGGACTTTGGACTCATTTTATCCTTGACACCAAACTCAACGGCCCCTTCCAATCCTCAGATAGAGAATTCTATGAATAAGATGAGTTCAAAAAAAAGAAAAAACACAAGGAAAGTTACAAATAGTATTAATAAGCAAAGATAGCACAAGAGAAGAATGCTATGGGGAGGCAAAGGAAAATGAGCTTAATTCTCATTAGAGGGAGAGAAAAAGGTATCTGAGAAAATATAGTTTTTAAGAAGTACCTTGAAAAATATGATGGTAGTGACTATGGGAGGATAGGACAGCAGTTCAAGGGTCGAGTAAATTATGATTTAAAATAAAAGAGAAGAAAATACTGGTGACTAAAGAGCAATCTTGTTTTGTAAAAACATGGACACCAATAACCTTAGTATTAGTTTACCCTGAGTAAAATCGTTTATACACTGGTGTATAAATAAAATACAAAATAAAATATAAATAAAAAAAGATTCCTCTTGGGTTCACAATATTTTCCCTTTAGAAAACTAACTTTCTTTACAAGAATATCCCCTCATCTTCCTCTAGTTTCCTTTATAGAACTATGTACTCCTGTACCTTATACCATTTGGTATTCTCAGTCAGTGTTCTATGGGGCACATAACTTGAGAAAGGAAACTAAGATTACAAATCATCTAATGTATGTGGAAAGATCTTCAAAATTGCTTTCTTATTTAATTTACAAATTACTCTAAGAGAAAAGCATTATTAATCCAATTTTGCAGTCTGACACTGAGTTGCTAAGGTCAGGAAGTGGAAAAATTAAAATTTGAACCCAAGTCTACCTGACTCTTTTCTGCTGCACCCAAAGGCTCAAAGTAGAAGAGTTTTAAGAAACATCTGGCCATTAGTGGCATCCAGAACTACTTGAATATTAAGAAGAATGAGGAAGAAGAGAAGGTATATTAGAAGGGAAGTTTCCAGAATGAAAGAGTGAGCAGGTCTAAGGAAGTAGAGAGAGTGAATGTAATCTGAAAAGTTGTCAGGAACAGACGGATATCTTTGGGGAGAAACAGAAGTTATGAAAAACATTTCTATTTTTATTCCTTTAGTGTTGAGAAATACTTAATATTTTTGGAGGCACAAGCCAAGAAGCCAGTGGTGACAGATTGGAGATTTGAGTAGAAGAAGTAATAACTGCTATACTTCTGTGCCTTATATTAGTTTGTGTTCTTTCGAAGAGAAACGGAGTTGTAGCTAATCTATAGTATGCACTGGACCTTCAAGGGCTCTTTGATTCAGGACTGACCAAGCAGCAGATATAGAAGGAAAGAGGAGACAGACAGAAGTAGAGAAAATGAGAAACCAGGTGGGTCAGGTCCTGAAGGATGGAGGACAGGATTACTTCCTGGCAGTATCTCATTCAGTTTCCAACAGACCTTGCAGTAGCTCGCTCCTATGGCAGCACACGATGTCGTCTGCTGCCAAATGCCTCCTTCAAGTTAAGTCTTCTCTACTTGAGTTCATTTTATGGATTTTTTTGTTTCTTGAAACAAAGGATTGTGGAATAAAATAGGCATAAAATTCACATCTCATGTAACATTTAGTGAAGTATATTTCAGAAGAAAAACATGAAGTTGCAATACAAGGTCATATGGTAGATTACATGTCTTTCCTCATTTCTCTGAGAAAAGAAGATAAAGCAGCAAAAAGGCAAAGGTAATGAATGAGGGTAGAAAAAATCGTGGGGTGTGAGGATGGGATTTGGAGAATACATAGAGATGGAACGAAGTACATACATCTAAAAAAAAGCCTCCAGGGAGGATTTAGTGAAACAAAACTGCTCGTTAGACTGTGCTTCCCATGATGCTGCAAATAAGGGCAGCTCTGCTTTACGTGACTTGTACAGACACTTGGTTCACATTTTTAACAGGGTTATCCTCCTGTAACATCATTTCACTACCAATATTATTAACCACTGTGGCATCACTGCTCTTGGTACATAGTGGATACCCAGGATCCATTTCCTATCCTAATAGAACCCAAATGAACCCAAGTTCTTCCCAGGGTAGTAACTATCCTTTGTGCAGTCCTGACAAAAAAGTGGTTCCTAGAATTCCTCTCCACTACAGAAGACTTGGGGGCCAGATTTTTCTTTTGATATTGCATGTGTATGTGACCTCAACTTGGCAAATTAATGCTCTCACCTGGAGCTCTGAATGTTAAGCAGTGACCATGGACAAAAGATAGGGTAGAAGAATATTTATTCTAAGGCAAGTGGTGATTGTAGAGGCAGTACTGGCAATCTCTGACTGGGATATTCAGAGCTCCAGAAATTAATATGCTGCTTCTTTCTTTCTTCCAGAACTTGGGTTATACCTTTGGATTCTACTTCACGAGCCCACCAATACTCTTCCAGTAAATAATCTTTGCTGTATGTGGGTCCAACTTGGTTTCTGTTTGCTACCACAAACTCATCTTTTACTAGAAACCCATAATATTACTAGAAGTACTCTGAAACTCTATTTTCCTATCAGGAATCTTTGGAAAGATGTGTGGTAGCGATTTTAGAAATGAATTTACTAATTTATAAGACATAGTTATCTCAATTGCATTGTGCACTACACTGCATGGGATGGATATGATCCAGCCACAGTTTTCGTCATTACACTGGCTTTGCATACGCTGTGTTCTAATTCTATGGTTCAGATATACCACATTTGCCACGTGTCATTCTAAGTAGCAAAGGTTACAGTCTCTCACAATAAAATTGTAAACTTCCTCTAAGGAAACGATACACTCATTCTCATGTCAAATTTGGGAATGTGTACTTTATGAAGAATGCATGTTCTTGGAATCAGAGCATGAAGAACAGAAACTTGTATAACTTAAACTCCACTTTCAGGGACTAGTTGCCTGTAGTCAACTGGCTAAGAGTTTTCTTCTACGCTGCTGCCTCTTAGCAAATGGCATTAAATGCTTCAGAAGATGTACAGATGTATGGTGGTGGCATTATTGTGTTTTAAGACTTCCAAGTTGGTAAAATTTCATTTTCTTTAGAAGTATTCTTTATGTGTGTTTTCATAATCATTTTTTTAATTTTATTTTATTTTTAATACAGCAGGTTCTTTTAGTTATCTATTTTATACATATTAGTGTACATATGTCAATCCCAATCTTCCAATTCATCCCACCACCACCAAAGAAAAAGTCAAAAGTATCTCTTTTACACTAAAAATGTATTGATCCACAAGCATTGGGCACACCAAGCTTTCCCAACCTGACCCTTCAACCCCCTCACAGTGACTCACATGATGTGCAGACATCACTGTTGTTTTTTTTTTTTTTTTGGTGGTACACAGACTTCTCACTGTTGTGGCCCCTCCCGTTGCGGAGCACAGGCTCCGGACGCGCAGGCTCAGCGGCCATGGCTCACGGGCCCAGCCGCTCCGCGGCATGTGGGATCTTCCCGGAACGGGGCACGAACCCATGTCCCCTGCATCAGCAGGCAGACTCCCAACCACTGCGCCACCAGGGAAGCCCTGTTCATTCTTAAATCATGTATATATTCACTTCCTTGTTTTGACTAGATATACACTGCCATGGATTGAACTGTGTCCTCCAAAATGATATGTTGAGGTCCTAACCACTGATGCCTGTGAGTGTGAGCTGACTTGGAAATAGGGTCTTTGTAGATATAGTCAAGATGGGCTCATTGGGGTGGGCCATAATCCAGTAAGGCTGATGTCCTTGTAAGACAAGGAGAAGTCCAGGTGGAGACAGAGACTCGGGAGGGCAGAAGGCTGTGTGGATGGAGGCCGAGCCTGGAGTGTGGCAGCAGCACACGCTAAGAGCACCGGGCATCGCTGGCAGCTGTCACAGCTAGCAGGAGGCAAGGAAGATCCTCCCTGCAGGTTCCAGAGGGAACACGGGCCTGCTGACAACCTGATGCCGGAGTCTGGGCTCCAGAACTAGTAGGCAATACATTTCATTTGTTTTAAGCCACGCAATTTGTGGTACCTTGTATCCAGCAAGCAACCCTAAGAAACTGATACACATACGTCTCCAAATGGAAACATTTTCTACATTCATTACATTATGGGGGAAAGTTTGTTCCCATTCGCCCCCTCACCAGCAAAACACTAGTCAGAAATTGGTCGCACTCTTTCTTTCCCCTTAGCGTAGCCTTTTCAAAAGTCAATCCACAATTCAAATAATCTTATTTTTAAGTCCTCAGGGCAAATAAAAGAATGATTACATATTTCTGTATTGTTAGGAAACTACTGTGTGGATTTCATTCTGTCTCCATGAGAACATTAGTTTCTCACTGATAACATAATCCTTTAAAAATATTTAGTAACCTCATCAGGCATACTATACAAAAAGACAGTTTATTAAACAGACCTTCCCAGAGAAGAAATACTCTCTATGTATCGTCAAATCCCTTCTACACCTGTAGCCAAATACCCTGAAATTTTGAGCCTCTTGTCTCTGATATAAGATCCTAAGAATTCTTTTATAATTGTAAACTTTGGGCATTTAAGTATCTAGACCAAATTTAAAAACACAAAAACAAAAAACACTATTCTACAGATACCAGACTCTGAGATGCTTCCGGATTTATCAGTCTACCACCTCAGCCTACAACACACTTATTCACAAATATCAATTCTGTAAATGACAGTCAAGTGTAAGAAACATAAATTGGTGTGACAGAGTTAATTCTCAGCCTACATATATTTGTAAGTTAGATGTGTTGAATCTGAGCACACTTTCCCATTAAAACAATTCTGTAACTTTCCACTAAATACATAAGCGTCAAAGTGGTCGATTTAATTCAACATTTATCAAGCATCTCCTAAAAATGCAAACCACTATGACAGATAACAGCACCATCACACTGAACAGCATCCCTGCCCTTGAAGAGTTCACAGCCTAGAAGTTAAGCGTGAGAACTTGAATTATGATGTGAACTACAGTCTGTGCTCCAGGGCTCCTTGATCCCAGCCTGTGGTGTGAATGGGGCTTGCAAGCAACACATGCTCAAGTTCATATCCTGAATCTGTCTCTCAGTGACCATGGTCAAATTAAATTACTTTAAGCTAGTTTTCTTATCTTTGGCAAAGTAAAATAATGAATACCCTGCCTTGAGGGGTTTCTGAGAGGATTGGCAGGGGAAAAATTTGTAATATGGGTACAGAGAAGTCAATAAAGCAACACCAAAGGGAAAAGAAAAAAATTTTTAAATAGGAGTGTTGAAAGCGTCAGCCAATATAGAAGGATTGAAATGATATTTGAGAGCAGACTCTAGGAGATGCTATAAAAATCACACACTGCTTCGTAGCTGTAAGTGATGGTCAGAATCAAGCATTACTCATTTCGCTGACGATCTAGTGCAGTCAGTAAATGAGTGCCTCTTATAAAGATGAGGTTGAAATAGGAAATGAAGGTCTTGCTGAAGGAAATAAGTAATTGGTATTAGGAGCTAATTTAGGTTATCTATTGTGGAGTTAACGCTATTACAGCTTTTCCCAAAATATATAATGAATGCATGTTAATTTGAAAAGAATTACCAATGTCAAGTAAGTTTGGGGAGCACTGCATTAAACAAAGTGATACAGGTTTTAGTGCTGCAAGCCTCCTGAAAATCTTCAAACTAGGGAGGACAGATAACCGGTGTTCTCTGACCACACAGGACCTCAGGGTCCTTTATCCTGGCAGTGATTCCCCGCCCATTCCACAGGTTTTTCTATTTCTTTTTTCATAGAGCTCTCCCATAATGGCTCTATAAACCTCATTTTGATAAATACTATTCTATTTATAGGAAATAGTCATAGCTGCCTAGGAAACAAGGCAAATTTGTGACTAAGGTAATTCTAATAAAAAATATTTTTTGGCACCAAAATATTTCTCCAAACCAACACAGTTTGATTTTATATGACACACAGTTAATGGGTTTTTATAATTGGCAATGCATTGTAATTTTCTTAATAATCATGATGTGAGTCATCCTACAATTATTTATGACTCGATTTTCTTCCCTTTGGCTCATGGCCAGAAGTTAATCTATAAATTTCAAATGATAAGCATTCTTCCTCTGAAAAATCATAGATGCATAAGGAACTATTACATAAACCATCACAAAACACAGCTAAAATACATGTGTGATTTAGACAAAATATGCAATTGTATCTGGGATGGAGTTTAAACATTAGTAAATTTAATGAAAAAGAACTGCAGTATTGTCATCAAAATATACCTATCAGAAAGACTTTTACTCTAAAATCTTCATTTGAAAGGATTTGAATCCTTAATCACATCAACTGATGTAACAACTGAATTATCAGTTCATTCCATTTAATCAGGGCTAAGCTGTGCTAAAACTGTGATGTACACGCGGTTGTTATTTGGGCGTATTTGGCACCATCAGATTTTTCGCACTTCTCCAGTGCCCTAGTATACCTCACTTTATGCTCCAAAGCGGGAGAAAAATATGATGAGTTATACTAAATGATAGCCAATCACTAATGGCAACATATTTCTTTGACATCAGTTTTCTGCATTTAAAAGCCTTCAAATTCTTAAATACAGCACCTACGAATTTTCTTGCATCATTCAATGAATATGTATGGACTTGTGGAAACAAAGGGCTTTTCAAATATCTCTAATTTACATCATATAAGGAAACCTATTTTCTCACATAAGTCTGGCCCTGAACTAAATAGAAGTTAATTTTAGAAAATGTATCCTTTATTAATTCAATATATACACATATATGTAATATTTAAAATGTTCTGTTTACATAATATTTTCTATATATACATCTATTTCATACAAGTAATATAAATATATTTGGGATGTTCTTTTTCTAATCTCACATTCTGGTGATTTTCTCAGTCTTTTTTCGGTGGGTGTATTGGCCTGAGTACAGGGAGACGTGCCTCCCACATAAAATTATTATGCGCTCACACAGCTATTTTGTTAGTTTTAAGTGACTTGGCTTTATTTTTCACCTTATTTTATCAGCATAGCACATAGACAGGCCAATAACTTTGGCACACCAGTAGGAATTCCTCAATTTCTAAAATCACTACTTTGAAATTATGTTTCTAAAAACTAAAGGTATCTTCTTCATTACACAGGTAGTCTCAATCTTTCCTCTTCTAAAGAGACTTGAAATTCAAATAATGACATCTGGGCAGAGAAGAAATTCTTCAATCTGAGGTTAAGAATGTTAATTACCACCTTACGGAGATGCCAGGATCCAGAGAATTAGAGAATTGGGCTGTTAGAAAAATCAATATGCCGCAGAGCTGCAAAGAAACTCAGCATTTTACAGTACTTTTAATTTAGTTCCCATCGGTCTAATAGCAAAATAGCATTCTGGATATGTATTTCTCCTTTACAAAGATTTCAGGACAACATTTAAGCTTTGGACTAAACACTATGAGGTTGACCTGCTCATTTTTCCATCTTTCCTCCCTCTTTCCACTAACTGAACAAACTTGTTTACACTGATTTATTGATTGTCTGAATGATGGTTACTTAACTGTAAATAAAAATTGTACATAAGATATCATTTTGAGGAATTTCAGTTGATTTTTTAGTTAAATTATTCAATCTACCTGTGCCATTTTTTCCTCCAATAGGGCCAGTTATATAGTCATAACGTTCTCAGGCTACTGTGAGAGTAACACTCAATATATCAGAGCTATTACTTATCATGAGTGGAAATGCTTCAAACTATTTTTTTTCTTTTGGAAATTACATTCTACCGAGTATCAGGATGAACTGATGAGACAGTATCATTTTCTGGTACAAGAAAGTATCAGTGCCAAAGAACTACACTTTTTACCTAATAAATGTAATTCCTCTTAACTATTTTAAATTGCGTTCTTTAATTCTTATTTAAAAAGAATGTTAGGGGCTTCCCTGGTGGCGCAGTGATTGAGAGTCTGCCTGCCAATTTAGGGAACAGGGGTTCGAGTCCTGGTCTGGGAGGATCCCACATGCCGCGGAGCAACTGGGCCCGTGAGCCACAGCTACTGAGCCTGCGCGTCGCAACAAGAGAGGCTGCGGCAGTGAGAGGCCCGCGCACCACGATGAACAGTGGCCCCCGCTCGCCGCAACTAGAGAAAGCCCTCGCACGGAAACGAAGACCCAACACAGCCAAAAAAAATAATTAATTAAAAAAATAATTAAAAAAATAAATACAATATATCATTTTAAAAAAAGAATGTTACATAAATATTATTTCATTATTGTAAGTAGAAAATAAAACATAAATCGTTCTTTCTAAAGCACAGCTTACTCTATGTAACTTAAACGCACCCCTGAAGTCATAAAGAAAATACATCTACGGACAACACATGTTCATTAGCATTTTTTTTTTGCTTTTTAACTATCAGTATTAAATTTGTGGTTTGTCATGTCTCTGACAATGTATTTTAATGATTGGCAACTAGCCTGTTTTATTCTGAGGACATTTTCAAATAAATGAGTTCTATTAAACTTTCCAATTAGATGTCATAATGTTAGAAAACAAATATTCCAACCAATTATATGTATATTTCCATATGTGTTCACACCTATATATATTTTATAAATATAAAGATATATTTCACATCATAAATAACGATATAAAATGACATTCATGTAAACATACATTAAAAGGGTTGTGTAAGTAATTACCTAGTAAAAAGTCCAAGTTCATTCTGATATAATAGAATATATTCACTGTCTCAGTGGTTTGACCCAAACTAAGGCCATGTTTTGTTGGGGATATTTAACATAGAGCATCAATCAATGTGTGTCTGGGTAACACCGCTCCATCGAGTTGGCTGTTACTATCTTTCTTATAATGACAAGAAAAGGAACTATATTTTCTTTTTATGATTTGTGAAATGTTGTCAATATTCCACTTATGCTAATGAAATAAAAAGTACATTTTTCAACGTTAGACTCTTAAAACCAAATTTCCCTCTAGCTACTGTAGCACTTATGCAAATATTAAACATGCATTTATTTTTGTGACTGAGAGACATTAAGATGAATGTTTTAGCAAATTAAGTAACTGAGAATTTACAAAGCTTAATTCACATTTAATAAGAAATCTCAATAATAGGTTATATATATGCACAGAACAGAACTACTTATAATCTTAGAGTTTAGACTTTTGGCCTAATTTGATTCCTGGACTAATAAAAGGGCAATATAATTAAATAAATGTTGATAGATATTTATGTAATTTTATAAATGCATACATGTATATATAGGTTGACACTGGTATGTATAAACATTTATTTAATTCATTATATATATGCATGTATGTACATACATATGGGTGTATTCATTATACCCTCTCTAAAAATTCATTCTTGATTTTTCCAGTAATCCTTCATCCTTTCCTATCTCTCCTACATTTAAATATAATATTCTTAACTCAGAAAGAAGCAGGTATTTAAAGAGGTTAATGTGCAAGATAATGACAATCATTATTTCATAAGAAGTAACTTAATAAAGCATTTTCAACACTTAAAACTAGGAGATTCCATTTGTACAACTACATGTAGCCTGCTATTGAGCTTTCAATCACGGAAGAAAAAATTACAGATCACACAATGATCTGTATCCGGTCAATGTCAAACTGCGAATGGACAAGACCTTGTGGTAGTGAGAGGGCTGTAGGTTACGGGATGAAGTGTGTTCATACCGCTGCTTTAATCGCTGACAAGGCTAGGGACCCATCTAGGTTTGCCTTTCAGTCTCCACCCTTTCACTTACGAGAGTTCACCTGTCCTATACTATTTCTCTTCATTCAATGACATATATTTGGACATAAAAAAAGCAATTTGCTTTCTTCACCTTTATTTATAGTGAATAATATATATATATTTTTTTGTTTTGTTTTGGTTTGGTTTTTTTTTGCGGTACACGGGCCTCTCCCTGCTGTGGCCTCTCCCGTTGCGGAGCACAGGCTCCGGACGCGCAGGCTCAGCGGCCATGGCTCACGGGCCCATGCCGCTCTGCGGCATGTGGGATCTTCCCGGACCGGGGCACGAACCCGTGTTCCCTGCATCGGCAGGCGGACCCTCAACCACTGCGCCACCAGGGAAGCTCAATAAAATATATTTTTTCAAATGCTGATCTGGAGAACAGGCAATTGGCTTGATTCTGACAGTGTCCTCAGAGAAGACCATTAAGTACAACAGCCTGATTTGCTTTGCAGGCACGTGTTTTGGATACCGCTTTCTTTTTTTTTTTCTTTTTTTTTTCACACACACACACTGTATTTTATTTTTACAAGAGATAAATAACCTGACACCAAGCATTGTAAATGGATGGCCACAACAAAAGCAACAATGACTGCAATTACCGAACACGAAACACACTCACACTGTGTCATAATATTGACATTCAGTCCAGGAATCCTCCACTGTAACAGCTCCTTTACTTTGCAGTGAAAATTGATTTGTATATTTTTTGCCTCTGAGTCCTTCTGGGATTTTTTTTTTTTTATTCAAACAGAGAGTCGCAAAAATTATAATCATCCTCATCAGTTCACTCAGTCCCATCTAATTAATTTTTTTCTTATCTTGATCTTTTGTTAGCACTCTTATGAATTCATCAGTTTTCCATTAGAGTTCTGAAAATGCTTATTCATTCAGTTCAGCAGTGGATACTGCTTTCTAATCATACATTAGTTCCCTCAGTTTCACTTCTGATATCAACTGGGCTATATTTGCAGGAATAAAGATTCAAACTGTACTATTACGAAACTTTAAGCCTGAGATCCATGTGCTGCCAGGACAACCATGCTGGTGCTACTTTTGCTACATTTTGTCATAAAACCAATTTTCCTATGTACTGAACTTCTTTACAGAATGTTCTTTGAACCACTTTGTGCATAAGAATCCACTAAGCTTGATGTATAAGTAACTGAATAGGATACAAATATTCAGAAGGAAATGTCTTGGACTTTCTGTGAAAGTGGAAGCTAATTGCCCACCATTCCAGGTAAGGTTAATGTCCATGAAGGTCATCCACATTCGCGAGAGCTCACGTGTCACACTTTTCTTCGCTTGGACTCTACCTCCGAGCCATTTCACTCCCCACTCCCATCCCTGAATCCATCATCATCACCCAGGACCATAATAATCCTGACATTTTAATCCCTAAACACAGCAACTTCCTCGAATATTTTTCCTCCTTTTGGAGCTCTCTGCTACTTGGGTAACCCTTCCCTTGTACCGGCTCTCACAAAATCTTACTGTGCCTTTTCCCTCCAATTACATCTCTTCCTATTTCCAAGACATATGATTTTCTATTATAAATCTCAGATTTAGGATAAAAGTCTTAATTCATTTTGGCAAAAACTGAGGCCAGGCATTCTCTCCTTTGCTTGCCACCATCCATCTAATAAGTGCCCCAGTCAAAGCTGGGGGGCGGGTGACTCCTCTTTGACCAGTAATAACTTCTCCAAAATTATCTTACCTCTCTCACCCTGAATAATTTTTCCAAAGCCACCTTACTCCCTTCTTTAAAATAATCCCACTGTATCCCACAGCCTTCAAGATAAATTCCAAACTGCTTAGCTCAGCAATATGCGGGTCTCGTTCCCTCACCGTTCTCCTGCTGCCGCCCTCCTCCTATGTGTGATACTCACATGGCATTCTCTCTCACCTTCCCGCATTTACATATGCTGCTTCTTTTCCCTCCTTCTCCCTCCCTACGACCCTTATCTCAGAAGTCATCTGAACCAGGAAGTCTCTGCTGACCCCTTGGCCCCCAACATACCCCATGCATGCACATACGTCTGTTTCCACAGTACCCACTATCAAAGAACTCATCACATAGTACTGCCATCGTCTGCTTAATTCCACTATTTTCTCTGCCAATTTAACAGCTTGGAATAAAGAGTCCACATATTTTCATGCACGTCTCTGGCATTTAGTACAGCATGTGCCACTGAATAGATTTCAAAAACGTTTCATCCTCGAAGACTGGATAGGAGACCTCACCGCGATAGTGGCCCTAAAAACAGGCATGTTTCATAACCCATCTCTCATGGATGTTTTGTGTTTTGATAATAACCTTTCTGGCAGAGCCCAGCACGGCCCTTGATAGCTCTATCTGATACTTGGTGAAACATTCCTTAAAATACTGATTTTCATACAATGAATAACTTATACCCAGGTAAGACTTTTTAAAGCAGTAAAGTACTATTTGCAGAGGATAAACATAATAGTTTGTGGAACTGAATGATTTTTTCCCCATGTGCTATCACATTGTAGACTGTGGAGCTGCAGTCAGTTTTCAGACTGAGCGGGTGTGTCTTTTCTTTCCTTTATCTTCTCTGATTTGGCTTTCTCAGTCCCAGTCTTAGCACCTATCTTGAGATATCTTCTAAATCCACTTCTCTGGATATCAACGAGGAGGTAATTGTTGTTCACATTAAGGATATTATTACAGAGGAAATACTGCTATGGGGAAAAAATGTCCTGTGATACCACTGAATACTTTAACATGTATAACACACAAACTCAATATTCAATTAATATATCCCATTCTTTTTCGGAAAATAATATTAGTCTAATGATTTTTGTTGTTGTCAACAGATTTCAATACGTAGAAATGATGGACTTATGTAATGTTTAAACATATTTAAATAATAACAATGGAATATAAATAACTGTATTCTAAACCACTATTTTGGTTAAGACTAGAATTTAGTTCTCCTGCTTCTTAGCTTTTGAACTTTTCCTTTCTGACCACATAAGAAATATGTGAATTTTACTTTCACCTTCTCTTACATAAAACTTTAGAGAATTTTTCCCCCATGGGAAAATAATCTCTAAATAGTACAGCTTTACGTGGAATACTACAAAATTATTAACCTAACGCTGATTTTGGTTCTTTTATTTATAAGAGGACGTCCCTGGTGGTGCAGTGGTTAAGAATCTGCCTGTCAATGCGGGGGACACGGGTTCGAGCCCTGGTCTGGGAAGATCCCACATGCCGCGGAGCAACTAAGCCCGTGCGCCACAACTACTGAGCCTGCGCTCTAGGGCCCGCAAACCACAACTACTGAGCCTGCACTCTAGAGCCCACGAGCCACAACTACTGAGCCCGTGTGCCACAACTACTGAAGCCCACATGCCTAGAGCCTGTGCTCCACAACAAGAGAAGCCACCGCAATGAGAAGCCTGTGCACCGCAACGAAGAGCAGCCCCCGCTCATCGCAAGTAGAGAAAGCCCGCGCTCAGCAACGAAGACCCAATGCAGCCAAAAATAAATAAATAAATAAATTTTAAAATATTTTTATTCTAATTCTATACTACAATACACAATTAAGTTAAACAACTTATTAATAGTTATTATTTTGTAATAAGAGCTTCTTACTACAAAACATGAAGATCTGTACATTTCAGGCATGACCCAGGTCTACGTATAGTAATTGTAGGTCCCAGTAATTTGAGGGACAATGAACTACCCCACTGCAGAGAGGTTCTCCCTTGCCCTTCATCACTCCTTACGGGCTCTCTGTCCATATTCCTATGCACACATATTTATATTTTTAATTAACTGGGGTATATAGTTATACCGCTTAAAATTTTAATTAGTCTGTTTGTGGTAATAGCAACATCCATTGTAACTGGGTAGAAAACAAATCTCTGAAAGACGCAAAGGCAGAATTGAAAGATTGGAAAGAAATATTCAAAGAAGAGAAGAAAATTTTGTTCACAACCAACTTCATGGCCTGGAACTAAAGATTGAGGGGATATTAAAATGTTGAGAGAGAGAGAGAGAGAGAGAAAGAGAGACAGAAAGTTTTCTAAAATGTTCTAACTTTCATCACTGACAAATTCTGTTTAAGTTGCTCCATACGGAGAAATACTCTAAGATCTTGAGCTTCATTTTTATTGATGTTCTACCTAGTCAAAGCATCTTTTCTTTAGCACCAACCTAATTTCTTTTCAGGATTTGGCCTTTGGGTGAAAGATAATCTGCATGAAAACTAAGTTAAAAAGGTACATGATGAGGTTGTAATTTATAGAGTACTGAATTTTATCTTCTCTTTAATACCTACAGTGATTTTGAGCATCTTCGTAATATGTGCTTTATTGAGAGAAGAAAGAGCCAGTGCATTAGTAGATGTATTTGCTTGAAATATTGATGTTGTTTAAAAATAATTTTGCAACTGACAATTTACTGAATGGAAAACCACATTATGTTTTTAAGCATGATTCATAATCTCTTAACAAACTACTTAGTTCAGAGGAAAGAAAAGTGGGAATTTTTCAGAAAGAAGAGTGTTCTTCCTACAATAGAATTTCCTGAAGGATCTAGTACTATAAAACTTCAAGGATATAAATACCTAGATTCCTTCTGTCTTAACAGAGGATTAAAAAATACAGTTGAAGAATATCTAACAATGATATGATTTGAGTTATACCATCTGTAAACCTAAAAAGCATATCTAAATGACAGTTTTTAATTAAATGACACTGTTAACATCTCACACTGATACATTCTAAAATAATCCCTATAATAGATTCATTCTGTTCAGTAGGAATGAAAAATGCTGCAAGAAAAGCCTTTTTAAAGAGTTAACATTTCCAACCTTTACTATATGTACATAAATAGCAACATTATAAAATCAAATTGTGCAAAATAGTACTATTAGAAGGACAGCCAAGACACTGACCTTCTACTGATAACATTCATGTTGTTTTATGGCTACTACTTAATAATACGAACATTAACAGACAGGATTATTTCCATTTTCTGATAATAGAATGAAATAGAGAAAATAATTATCCCATTGACATAACGATTCTTTCAACAAACAGGCACTGAGTAACTATGATTTTCTAAGCACTGTTCTAAGAGCTTGGGATTCAACAATGAATAAGACAGACACATCTGTTGCCTATTTAGAGTTTATATAAAATATATGCTTATGATCATCTAGTAAATCAAAAGAACTCCAGGTCTGCTATCCAGATTCCTTTATATCTAGTCTAGTGTTTGGTGTGTAGATTCTCTAACCTGTTAGAAAAAATGACATATAACCTATCCAATACACTTAATAAAATACACAGTAAACATTTTATTTGTATATTAACGATATTTGGGCCTAGCTTACTTAATATTTATACAACGAGTAAAGAGTCTACATTCACACTGAATGAATTACAACTTACCAAGGCTTCTAAACTAATTTTTTTTTCTTTCAGTAACACAAATCAGTTTATGTGTAACGGGGTAATAATTATTGTATAATGCCCCCTAATCTCCCAAATCTAGTGATTAATCCTGATGGAGCTATATCCTGGTTCAGAATATTTAATCAGCACCTTTTGTATGCCAGGGACCCTTCTGGACACTTACGATTTATCACTTAGAGAAAGACAAAGACCTCTGTCCTTGTGGGCCTTTCAGGAGAGGAGACCAAGAGCAATAATCATAATGAGTAAGTAAATCATACATTATGTAAGGAGGTGATGAGTTCTATGGAGGAAAATCTTTAGAACGAGATAAGGGAAATCAGGCATAGTGTTTCCAATTTCTAAAAAGTTAGTAGGCGAAAGGCATCATTGCCAAGGTGACATTTGAGCAGATACCTGACGGGAGAAAGTTAGCCTTGCAAACACTTTTGAGTATGGTTTTGAGGGAGAAATCCAACTTCATTTTTTTCTATATTGCTAACCAGTTGCCCTTATACCATTTATTCTTCACTGAATTGCAATGCCAATTCAGTCATACACCAATTTTCCATACAAAATGGGTCAGACTCTAAAATGAGGTGTTATGGGCACCTGCCTCATAGGGCTGTTGTGAGGCCTGAATGACTCCAATCATGTAAAGTGCTGAGAACAGAGTCTGGTACTTAATCAGCAAATAGCAAAGTTTACCCTGGTTATGATAGTTGTTGTTTGTGCCTCTTTAAACAAAAATTAAAAGCTTGTCTTTATTGATCTTACATGCAGCTACCTACGTGGATACTTATTTTTTCTATAATCTGTCTGGAGAGTCTGTTGTGTCTTTTACATAAACAATCTTATTTTTTGTAAATATTGACATTTAGCATTCTTCCTTTTCAACAGTTATATGTTGTATTTGATTGTCTTAAAAAACTTAAGACCTTCTGAATAAAGCTGAATAGTAACTATGAAAGTGTGTATCATTAAGTTTCATGTCCTTTAATTTGTTATACTTCTTATGAAAAGTATATAAACAAACTTTCAAAAAAATCTTTTCCACATCTTTGTCTTTACTAAGACATTTAGTCAATTTATAATTATTAGATTTAATCGTATTTTCTCTGTTGAATTGGAAATTATAAACTCAGTATTTGCTTCATTGTTGGATACTCCTGAAATTTTATAATATACAATTAATTTTAGAAAGCTTCAGAGAAAAATTGGGATGATAGTATACTTTAATTCTAAATATCCCTCTTGTGACCTTTAGGACACTATTATCCAGTACTTACATATACAAACACATACAACTTGGCATTATTATTGTTCCACAAATACAATGTTTGTTAAGCATGTATAACAACATCTTGGCTCATTATTAACAAAACTTGGTTAGTGGATAAATCGCTCTTGTTATTTTTTAATCTGAACATGAGTTGCAACCTTCTCTTTCTGAAAAAGATTACTCGGCACCCATTTCTAGATTGGCAGTCCTTATATCTCAATGCCTTAAAGGTACTGTCCAACTAAACTTAGGTTCAATCGATGCTGCTGAGAATTGCACTGCCAATCTAATTATCACGGTTTAGGAATTGAAGAAGCATCACTCTAAATTAGGAAATAGCCCAAGACTGCTATTGACTCAGACTCGAGCTTGCCTTGGGTACCATTTTACCACCGAGACTTAGTTCTCTCCTGAATCTCACTTTGCTACCCAGAGCCTTATCTTGAGAGCCTACCATTTGGGTCTAGGCCCTGAAGTCAGACCTGTGACTATAACCCCACCTGCTGACACCATCCCTAAGGTCTTGCACAGAATTTGTTGTTCCTCCTGAAATTCTGTGGAATTTGGGCTCAGACACATCTGAGACAGAATTCTGATTTAGTAACTGCATTACTTCAAATCCATTTACTAAATTATATGTGCTTCAGTCTCTGTACAAAGACAGTACCGATAAAATACTATTACTACTATTACTATTAATTATAGCAACAATATGCAGCTTATAATATGCTAGGACCCGTTTTCAGCATTTTCATGTATTAAAAATTGCATTTTCATGACAGTATTTTGAGGTACTCTTATGAATTTTGCAACCATCAAATATCTGCAGTCTAGTCAGCATTCAACTATCCAATACCTGTTATTCCCTCTTACTAAAATATCTGAAATACATGTGATAAGTTTATCAGTCTGTATGTCATTACTTAGATTATTGGGCTTTGAATAGTCGAAAGTAGATCATCTATGAAAAAATATGTATCCTTTAACCTTCTTTCCTTTTTAATCTCTTTCTACCAACATTTTTCACATATTCTAAAGTTTCCTCATTAACACACAAACAACCACACAAAAGCAACATCAACAACAAAAACTTTCTTTAAAGGCTTCTTTTTTCTTCTTTAACTACCCTCTTTACTTGATTCCTTTCTTGATTAACAATAAGACTTCTAAAAATATCCGTGTTTCTTCCTAGCTTCTAGTCTCTTCCATCAATTAACTCAAGCAAGAAAAATTGATATTTCCCAGAGAGTCTACCAAAAAAATTTTTTTTTTCCTCCAGAGTCACAGCTGACACTTTTTTTTTTTTTTTTCTTTTGCGGTACGCGGGCTTCTCACTGCTGTGGCCTCTTCCGTTGCGGAGCACAGGCTCCGGACGCACTGGCTCAGCGGCCATGGCTCACGGGCCCAGCCGCTCCGCGGCATGTAGGATCTTCCCTGTCCGGGGCACGAACCTGTGTCCCCTGGATCGGCAGGCGGACTCTCAACCACTGCGCCACCAGGGAAGCCCAGAGCTGACACTTTTAAATCAGAGGCTTTTCGTTTGAACGTTTTCCTGCCATCCTCAACTGCACGGTAAAACCCTGTCTTTATTTATTTATACCTTTCTCTGGAATCTCTTTTCCATGTTTTCAAATACTGTTTCCTGATTCCTTTGGTTGACTCTTAAGGATCTCTGCTTTCTGGTCCCCACCATATTATTCACCATTCTCCAAAACCTTCTATCTTTGGTTGCCTATAGTTTCCTTCTACCATTTCTGGTCATACAAGTACATCCATCCACCTCTGTGGCTGGTAATCAACGTTCACTCCAAACACATTCTAATCAGTTCACTCTGTGATTCACTCTATAATGGAAGCTAAAAGCCTAAAACTTCATCTTTCTAAAATCTTTTATGGCAAGTGATGCTCATACAACGCAGTTCTGAATAACGAGGTAAAGTGGATGCTTACTGGATATTTGGAGGAAAATTTTATCTCCTAATACAAGGGCTGACCTTTCCTTTTCCTTTTTCTTCCCTGATTCCTAAATAATGTTGTAATGGCTGGAGTTTCAACGCCCACCTGGTAGAATGAAGAAATGAGAAGAGAACTTTCACCTTAGCATCTGGAGCTTCTGAATACGGCTATGAACACTATTTTATATGAGAAAAATAAACCCTCTACATTTCGAATTTTCTGTCTCTGCAGGTAAATGCGATCTTACCTAACGTTATCACACTTTTGCACCCAGCTTAAATTCTAATCATTTCCCTCCACCCCAAATTATCCCACTCTCTGAATTTTTCTTCTTTTACTTCTTTTTTAAGAAAAGATGTGCTGGCTTTGCCATCAGGAACCTGAACTTGAATTGAGGTTCTGCTCTTAGGGTCCTAACAAAAGGATGTCATTTCTTGAATATTCTCCTGTACGTGCTTTTGGAGTGTGGGAGAAGCACCTAGAAGGTCAAGGGTTAAGTGATGAAGGAGGAAATGGACAAAAAGGTAACGAGGTCAATGAACCTTCCTCAGCAATCCACGGAGTGACCGGTATAAACACATCCTCACGTAACCCTGCCAACCTCAGATTGCTACGTTTGGGCAGCATTTTCCACATGAAGTTGAAGCAATCATGCAATTTTCTAATAATACCTTTATATTATATTACTAACATTAACTCAGAGTTTATTATATGACTAGCACTAACTGAAGTGCAGATATTGTTTAATTCTCACAACAACTCTATGCATTAGGAACAATCATTAAACCCATACTAGTGTTAAGAAAAAAAAAAAAAGAAAGTATGTAACCTGTCCTGGGCCAAAAAGTCACAGAGCACTTATCATAAATTCCGCTAAGCCGCCACCCATGTCATATGGTAAAAACTGTTGGTAAAAGTCAAGCACTATGGAGGTACCATGTTGTTGGTGTATTTTCTGCTTCCTGACTTGAGAGTGTCATCACTGGGCTTCCCTGGTGGCGCAGTGGTTGGGAGTCCGCCTGCCGATGCAGGGGACACGGGTTCGTGCCCCGGTCCGGGAAGATCCCACATGCCACGGAGCGGCTGCGCCCGTGGGCCATGGCCGCTGAGCCTGCGCGTCTGGAGCCTGTGCTCCGCAACAGGAGAGGCCACAGCAGTGAGAGGCCCGCGTACCACAAAAAAAAAAAAAAAAAAGAGTGTCATCACTGTCTTATCAGATGCCATATATCGTATTTTCTTTATTTCATAATTATCTCCTTGAAAGCCAGTGACTTTGAATTTTTCTGAACCCCACAGGGTCTTGCACATGAAAAGTCAACAGATCTTTACTGAATAAATAAAATGCTATGTAAAAAAATCCAGAAATTTGTGATAACTAAAAGGTGTAAATTTTGAAATACTGACTTTGGGTTTTTCTTATTTTTCTCCACTTAAAATGTATTGATTTAAACTTTTCTTTAGAAACTCTGGTAACCAATTTACACATATTTAAAACGTATTTGTCTTTGTTGAAATTATTGAACTGTTTTGTTTTTTCCCAATGTTTCCACCTGCTATCAAATATTTGCTGGTGGTGCTGTGTTTGCACCTACATATAGCTTGAGTGTAGTATATATCATATATACGATGGTATCATATATCCTGAGTGTTTCACTTTTGCCTTTTAAAGTACAATAGCTACATTCTAATCATAAATGATTATGATTAAAAGTAAATAAAGTTATAGTATAATGTAAGTCACAATGACTTGGGGATGATATAAACTAACAGCTAAGAGAAATGTTTGATCATCTCTGCAGGACTTACTAAGGGTTTGGCCCAAAGCTGGGTCTTCCACCTCTGTCCCATCATCTACTTAAATCTCATATATAAATAGAGAAACATGGGTAGTGAGTATCTATCGGAAAGAATTGTTAGAATGCTCCATATTTCTCCCCCATGCCTCCAACTTCCTCAAATCAATCACCCAGAGAACTTGACACCGAGACCCTACAGTTTGGACTACAAGGGTACACGACTCCAGTTTAGACATTTTTATAAAGTAAAGCTGAGGAAAAAGAGGAAAAAAAGCGAGGGTCAGAGAGGAAGCAAGAAACACTATTAAAAAGGGTGAAGCACAGGTACATCGGGTCCACAAGGATAAGGAAAAAGAACAACAACAACAAAATGAAAGTGTTATCATCTTTGACGCTGACAAGATGAGTCCATCAGAAGGAGGTCCTCTAGGGTGTTAGCACTAGAAACAGGAAGTGAAATGGGGTGAAGGTGCTCAGCTGGTAGTATTCTGACCTCATCTGGAAGTGCTGCAGTGGGAGGTCCCTCAGGGGAGTTTAAGAAGAACCCGAAGAACAGCCCCTTGTGACATAAAGAATGCTTTGGGGTTTCTTTGAAGGCTAGGGCACCAATGCCAGATTACAGATACACTAGTCATTTATGACCCTCGCGTAATCTTTAAGGAACCTTCCCCTCTGAACCTGACTAGAGGAGAAGTAGGAAAGGACAATGATTACTGAAGAAAAGAGGAAAAGAAGACAGAAGAAAATGACCACGCAACCCTTTGTGATGCAAGTTTCTGCACCTGAATGGGGTTCAAGCTATTGCAGAGGAAGAAACGATGAATTGAATGAAAGATTCACAGTTTGTTTTAAATAAGGCTGAACTTTTTATTACCTGAAAACTATACTTCTAATGCTTAAAATAACCACCAACGCTACAAGATCTGCTAAAAATGCTGTCCAGACAGAAAAGGGAGATCTACTATTGTATGTTTGGAAGACAGTGGTACGAGGAAAAGAAATGAAAGCATTTCATTATTTCACTTCCTGCAACTCTGTCCCCTTCAATATCTAGATAAGGTATGAGATAAAATTAAAATATATTAAATGATAGTTGTTTCCTCGTCTTATCAATTAAGTGTCTGCCTGGGCCATCTGGATGGTCCAGATTTGCCAGTAATCTTGAGTTAGTTTATTTACACCCTGAGGGATAAGGCTATGTTCAGTCAGATGGTGTGAAATTTCTACATCTGGTGCAACTCTCTCTGCAAAGTCATGCCTATTAAGATGTTCATCTGAGAGCATCTTCCGGGAACGGCTTTCAGCCACCTCTTGGAATTGTTACCCAGAGAACCCTGTGAATAGTACACGGTGTGTGTGTGTGGGGGGGGGTTCCCTATTTCTGCACTTATTGCTGCTTCCATAGACCTCCTTCCTATTTTCTTCTGCTTTCTCTCCAGAGTAATCTTTAATAAAGATTCTCCAAGGAAACTATTCTAAGACAAATAAAGACAGTCATAAAATTAAGTTGCGCATTCCTGAATGCCATAAAGTCTTCTAATATTTGTGATGCAATGCTGGTGTAGTTGCATGTGAAATTTATTAGTAACTTAATCACAATAGTTGTCTACAATCACCCTAGAAATATTTGTGTCCAATAATCACATTGTACAACAACAACTCAGAATAGTATTACATTCACGAAGTGGGTTAAAGTCACAGGACAGATTTAAATTGGGCTGAGGAAACACCTGTAAATAATATCCAGTTTGCTTCCTTTTGACCTATAAAAATCAATTTTTATATTTCACTGAGATTTTCATTTAACGTTTAGAACATAATTTAGAGGTATTTTCTCAAGGGTTAGAAATTTTACTATTTTTAAGACTCTGAAATATAATATATCCAATATCTACTTCTACGTTTGCAAATACTTAATTCAGAAAAAAATAACAGTAATAAAATTTTAGTGCTGTCAGGAAAATTCAACAGTAACAATAAAATTAGCCCCCAGAGAATTAATCCAAGACACTTCTTTGACACCGCGTCCACGGACTCAAAGTCTATACCTGTGCAGAAAACATGTTGCAATTTCTCTCTCTAGACTAGAGTCCCACCCCACTTACGCTGGGTGTACAACAGCAAGTAAGAAGTGCGGCACTGTTTTAGACTCATAGACATAAGGAACAGACCTGTGGTTGCCAAGGGCATGGGGGGGATGGGCAAGGAGTGGAGCGGGAGGTTGGGATGAGCCGATGCAAACTATTACATACAGGACGGATAAACAACAAGGTCCTGCTGTAGAGCACAGGGAACTATATTCTGAGATATATCCTGAGATAAACCCTAACGGAAATATCCTGAGATATCCTGAGATAAACCCTGAGATATCCTGAGATAAACCCTAACGGAAAAGTGTATATATATATATAACTGAATCACTTTGCTGTACAGCAAAAATTAACACAACATTGTAAATCAACTATACGTCAATAAAAAAAAACAAAAAGAAGGGTGGCACTGTTTTAAGAACCACCTAGAAACAAGGACCAAGTATTGACCACACACGTGGAGTGTCACCATTTGGTAAAAATTTTTTTTTCTCCCATACACACACTGGTGATAACCTTGTATGAGACCACAGTGATGACGCAATCATTGTTTAGTGAGAAATGAAAACTATGGGCTCCATCACGTGAGCACTTCCATCCCATCTCTAGGCAGTGGATTAGTCTAAAGCCAAAGTGCATAAGCATCTGAAACTTATTATTTCCTCTTTCAGGCAGAGCTTTGAGTGAAAAGCTTATAAGGAGACAGAATCACAGGTACGTCTGTTTTTCAAAATGTGTCTTAACAGGTTTTAGCTGTAATATTATAAAAATAGCTGAAATTGATCACATGCTCACTATGGCCACAGACAGCTATAATAAACACTTTAACGCATGCTTAAGTGATAATTTAATTGCCTAATTTGGGGTTTTTCTTCACCTGCCTTTCAGAAGCATTCAGTTGATATATGGTACAATTTGTAAGGCTTTTGTCCTCACAGTTCTTAATTATACTAGGAGAAAGATATGGTTAGAAATATCTATATTTTAAGTCTTAGGAGGGATAGTAAATGTAAAATGGGCAGAAAAGGAGTAGAAGGTCACTTCAAGATGAATTAGGAAAGCCTCATACTTTGGATTAGCAAATATGTGTGCAGAAGCTTTCAAGACAGCAGAACACTTCAGTACAACTGACTGAGCAGATAGAAAGTGTCCTGCAAATACAGGAAAAAGTAAATATCCTGTAACTAGAGGAAAAAACTATTCTTTTTTGAGGAAGGCTGAGAGTTAGGGCAAGAAAGGGACTTTGGGGTCAGGGCGTGGAGGGCTGCAATGTCACGGTGTATAGAATGGAATTTATGGGGCTTTAGTTAGAGTCATTGAAAATATCTGTGATGTTCTTAGGAAAGATGTGTATAGCGGTGGCATACAGAATTTATTGTGCTGGAGATTATCTCACAATTACATTTTATTATTCTAGACATGAGACAAAAGTGACCTGGCTCTAGAAATATTAAATGAAGGAGGTAAATGCCATGTTAATTAATGCTTACTCATTGGCTAATGTTTTTAATATGCCTTACATGATTAGGAAGAATAATATTATTACTTCTGTTATAAAATCTAGCTTCACTTCACCATTCTTAACAAATAAAGCTAAATAGTATAAAACCACATTTTTTGTTTGAAAATTATATCATCTTTAAATTCACTTGTCACTTCTAGTTCTATGTCATATATATTTAGCAATTTCATCAAGCATTTCTACATGTTCTGGTAGACCAGAAGAGCTGTGCAGTAAATTTGAATATATTTGAATATTTAATGGTACCATATTTTAAGGCATGTGAATAATTTTCTTGCACAATTTTAATAAGCATCTGTATGATGATGGTACCCTATTATATGGCAGGTCTGTTAAGTAGTCTCTATTTAATGACAACACCTTACATATGACAAAAATGTTGTAGTATAAATCTCTATGATTTCTTAAAGTTCATAGAATCTGAATGAATTATGAAGAGCAGTATTTTGATAGAGCTTCAAACATGGAAAATAATAATTTTAATTAACTCTGGTAATTTGCACATATACGGGGGCAAGAATATATAGCTAGTGTCGCCCACAATTAAAACATATGCTGTGAGAAGATTCTCTATTATTTTGTCTCAGGTAAGATTCCTTTGGCCTAACTTATGCATAGAGCACAAGAGTGATAAATTTCATAATGGATAATACATTCCTTTTTTAAAGAAAATTCTGCTAAGAGAATATGATTATCTCAAATCTTGGCTACTACTTTTCAATAAAATTGGATAATTGTATAAATTACTAATACAAATATATTAAATTAACTTTACAGCGATGTATCTGCAAAAGAAAATATCCCACATAGAAGGTTCTTATAGATTACTAAGGTATAACTGAAAACTTCCCAATGTTCCTGAAAAAAAAGCAAGATGGAATTTACCTATTTTCTTTTTTATTTTCAATCTATTCTATAGGAGAGTTAGGAAAAGTTAATGATTATTTGATGCAGTAGTTAAGTTAAATGTCAATGTAACAGTTAAATGTCAAAGGCACTGAAAAGCAAGAATAAGCTGAAAAGTTTTCTAATGTTCTAAGTATCTGCTGGTCTTCTACACAACTGCATTTTGACAATTTCGGAGTTATCTACACCGAAGTTTTCAATAAAGAGTGCTGCATACCATGAAAAAGGTGACTTTGTGCAGGAGTAATATTCCTATATCACAGAATGAACAAGGGACAGAAGTATTTTGGTCCTTTTCATTGTTTTTTAATGGTAATTTTTCTTATTATTACATCATATCGAAACATTATTTCTTCACCAATTATGATCGTTGTAAGTTTATACCATGGCTCTCTCTACATGTATTGGTGCCCACAAGGCCTGTTTTTTTCTCCCTCTAAATATCTTTAATCCTTGTATATGCTTTGGGCACACAGAACATGTTCATTTTGGACTCTGTTTTCAGACTTTCTAGAAGTGATCCTCCCTCTGTGGTTACTAAAATAAAGCTCCAATTCTGATTTCCAAGAAATCAGAAGTCATTCACATAAAAGCTGAAGTGATAATACAAAATCAGGAGTAACACTAGACCCTTTAGCTTCCTGGTAGAATACACTGATGTCAGAATATGATTTCAAAAGCATTCCTGACAGCTGTACAGATTTTTTTTTTTTACCATCACTTTGCTCTACATAAAATCAACCTATTCTTAAAACGTATTCCCACCTTCCTCAGATGATTTTATTGTATTTTTCTTTCTTTCAGACTATGTCAATATATTTATCTATTTGGCAAAGAAAAAAATATCTCAAAGGATCCGTTGCTAAAATACAGAATGCTGTCAGAATGTGTAAGGAATGAAGTAACAAAAAAGGTATATTATCATTCTCACAAAGAAGCTTTAAAAGTACTGGTTTCATATATTAAACAGAGTCAGCATCTGACTGTTCAAGTGTAATGTATATTTTCAGCTTCCAGTATCAGAGTTATGAACTTCATATTTATTCTCTCCATAATGATATTTACAGTTTTTCTTAATGTGATCTTGAAACGCTTATGTTAAAAATAAGTTCTACTATATAGATTATCTTGTTTGTAAGCACCTTACCATGTGAGTCAATACACATATATTGAAATAGTAATACTATAAATCAGTTCGCTGCATCACTTTACTACCACCACCAAATTAGGATAAAGTTACACTGCTTTAGGCAAATTTAAATTAGGAATCTGAGGTAAAAGATACTCTCAGCCTTCAAATTTTCCAATGTCCATTTCTCTACTCTTTATTTTACTCCACATTATTAGGTTATTATATTTCTTAGAAATTCTAGTTTTTTCATCTGCAGGCCAATTAAGATGGTCTTAATTATAGGTCAAAATTATATATTTATTTAACTATTCCTGATACTATCAGAAATAACATAAGCACGTGGCTTCTACCATTGACACAACTGTGGGAGAATGACCCAAAGTAATCATTATATATTTATATTTGAACTAGAGCGGTAGAACTTGAATAGAGCCTTATACTTTATATATATCTTTGACTTGGACAAAATGATTTTAATAAATAATAAGAGTTTATGTTTAATATTATACCATTATAATCATGTCTTCCAGCAATATGAACATTTATAATTCTGTTTACTAGACTTTTTAACGATTAGTGGAAGTCCCTATTAATTGTGCTGGAAACTTGCTGTATTTGTTGCTGTTGATACTGGTCTGACAGCACTGAATAGAGCAGTTCTGAATAGATTAATTCTTCCCCAATTTTTTCCTTGTATTTTGGGAGGAATGCCTTTAAAAATGCCCCAGAGAAGGAAGGTTAATAAAGGCATGATACACTTTTTTTATTATCAGGGATATGGAAAATGTAAAATTAACAATACTACAGATTCTTGTTGACTTGAGCTAGAATTCTTACAAAAGTAAACATACAGGATTAACCAGTCAACTTTGTACCAAGTTTATAAAAGCAATGTTTATTTACCTTTTATTCCAATTACCAAAGGGTTAGGACATGTTCATTTGCAGAAAATTTGAAACTTTTTGAAAAATATAAAGAAATATCACTGCACTCCATCCAATAAGGCAGCCCTGAAATAAAGTACTGTTGACAACTTGCTATTTTATTTTTTCTTCTGTTTTTGATTTTTTTTTTGTAAAAACTACACTTATTTTTAAAGAATTAGTATTTGTCTTCACTGATCCTCTCTATTGTTGCTTCATTCCATATTTTGTTTAATTCTGCTTTTATAGTTACGATTTCCTTATTTCTAATTTCCTTCAGTATAATGTATTTTTCTGGTTTCTCAATTTGAATAGGCACATGATTATCAATTATTTGTTTCTTAATTAATGCATTCATGTTCTGTATTTACCTCTAACTACCATGTTCAACCACTGCAAAGTTTGATATTTCATAATTTGATTTGTGACTTTAAATACTTGTTTAACCACCAGCGTTATTAGGGTCCCAGGTGTAAAACCAAAGGGCACACATAAATTAGGATAACTTCAGAGGGGGCTGGTAACGGATTATGTAAAAATGGGGGTGTAATAATATGACATGGCTGGCCCCGGGAGTGCCAAGTGGGCTAGGAGGTGGTGTTGACCAGGGGGGTGTAAGTCCAAGCCGTGAAATCCCTGGAGCTCAGAGATGAATAAAAAGGGATGAAAAAGGGCGGATAGTGAATGTGGAGCCAACTGAAGATATATGGCATATTTTCTACTGATACGGAGTTATTTTTGGTATGTTTACCTTTAAATCGGTATTTAATGGCATAACAGCCATAGAATAAGATCTCTATCATAGCTATTGTTCGAAATTTGATGAAACTATCTATGTGGCCTAATAATGTGCTTAATATTTTTTGGAAACTTCTCCTTGCCTGTTGGACATGAAACATATTCTCTATTTGTTGGATAAGGCCTTTTCTACCTATATCTCTTAGATCAAACTTGTTAAATTTGATTTTCAAAAACATTAACACTATTTGTTTAATTAAGCTCTAGAACAGTGTAAAATTCTCTAACTATAAACTTCATTTTTTATCATTTTTTTCTTATTTTATCATTCTTTTGTATAATTTAAGGCAATGTTAAATACATACAATTCATAGGTTTTATATTTTCTTAAAATTTTTTTTACTGTTATGTTTTTATTTGTATTTATTAGTGATATTTGTCCTAAATTTTGTTTGATACTAATATTGCTACACTATCTTTTTATTTTAATCTAGTGTTTAATGTCTCTTCACTACTTCTTATTTACCAATTTCTGTATGATTTATTTCAATTGTATCAAAAGAACATCATAACATATATGACAAAAGTTTAATAAGTGAACTAAGAATGGCTTTAATGGTTTCATTCCTTAGATTGTATTTTCTTCTAAGAACCCATAAAGTTACATGTCAAGGGACTGTGAAGTGGTTAACAACCTCAATTCCTCTGTAAACTGGTATTGGGTAATGATAAATGTCATGCTTCAAACACCTCTGAGTCTGTGCTCTTATTCAGCCATTTCTTGCAAACAGATCAATCAGTTATTCTCCTTTTTAACAGGTGAGTTTAATCTGGTTACATTTATTGTGGTTTTCAAGTACTTTTATAATCTGATTTGTTCTTTTTAATACTCTTCTTTCCCTTCTTTTATTATTCTTTCTTGCTTTTTATTGTTAAAAAGCAGTATTATTATAATAGTAGAATAGTATTTGTTGATAAATACATTGTTATCACCACTTCATCTCCTTCCACTTCCTCAACAAGTTTGTGAATAACAGATAATATTTCTAAACTTCACTATCCAGGATTTGTGTTTATCTCTTGATCAAGGGCTTAGCAAGCTTTAACCTCCTACTGGATTCCAGATCCAGATTATTTTATCTTGAGTTATAGTTTCAATTTTTTATCACAAAATAGTATTTTGTCAAATGGTAATTAAATTTACCAATAACTCATTTTTATATCATTTTTTATACCTTACTGTGGCTTCAGTATTCTCCCAGCCAAGCCATATTCTTGAACAGTTGTTTCAGAAAAGACCTTCCTTGGCTTATTCTCTTAGGGCTCATCTAAAATTATTTTTATTTTGGTAAAACTCTTGAATGATATTTTGGTGGGGAAGATATATTATATGGGTAGTTATTTTCCTTCAGCTCTTTGAAGTTATTATATATTATATTCTGACAACTAGTTTACTGCCAAGAAATCTGTCTCAACCTCATTTTCATTTGTTTATATGTAAATCTTTCTTTTCTCGGTGCCTTGAAGATCTCTTAATTTTTCATAATCTGCATTCACAACAGTGTGCCCAAGAGGTTACCCAGTTTTATTTATCTGGCTTAATATTTTCACTGTGAGGATTTAGTTAGTTCCTCAAAACTAAGTTAAAACCAAAACCCAAAACAACCCTCAGCTAGTAATCTTTTTTTTTTTTTTTTGCGGTACGCGGGCCTCTCACTGTTGTGGCCTCTCCCGCTGCGGAGCACAGGCTCCGGACGCGCAGGTTCAGCGGCCATGGCTCACGGGCCCAGCCGCTCGGTGGCATGTGGGATCCTCCCGGACCGGGGCACGAACCCGTGTCCCCTGCATCGGCAGGCGGACTCTCAACCACTGCACCACCAGGGAAGCCCAGCTAGTAATCTTATAAATTTTATTTTTGGAGTCAAAGAATTCTATTATTTTACTTAAGTTTGAACACCACAATATATACTTTTTCTACTTGGTTATTTTTTCTATCTACCTATTTTTGTTTTGTATCAATTGCTTACATTCCATAAATTTCTTTCATTTTATACATGTCTGACCAGTTATCACTTTGGGGCCATAAACATATTTTAAAGTCTTTTTCACCTTATCAAATTATTTTGGTTTACTCTTCTGATTATTGATATATTTGGCTTTTGTCATACTAGCTGTCTTCACTTACTGAAATCATAGCTCAGAGGAAAAATTTAACCAGAGTTTTTCCCCCTAATTCACTCTTTTTCTATTTGTATTACCTTTGCTCTCCATGGTCCCCTTGCATAGTGGTTATACAACAAGCTCGATCTGGCCACTCAAATTTCAGAATGCAAACCCAGGTCTCATATCAGCAGTCTGGTCTCCCTGCACTACGGCAATATTGAGAAACTGATGATCCAAATGATCCAATTGCAAGCCTGGGCCTTTATCTTCCCACCTCCTATAAGCAGTAGCCCCATTTAACAGCTTTCTTATGCCTCCTATCACACGTGGGAAATCACGCCACCAAAGCCTGAGTTTGAACCTGACTTCACTCCTCCACCTTACAAAGAGCAATTCTGAACATTCCGTGAGCCAGACTCCCAGTCGCGTGATTTTGACCGCATCAGGACCCAGAACGCAGCAGGCTGAGGGCTTCAGCCAGGCCCATCTTATTCCTTCTGTTTGGTGTCTGTGACATACCTTGCCTGTTCCTTTTTATAATTTATCTATCATTGCTATAGGTTTGGAGTTTGCGTAGGGGCAGATGATCGAAGTATGACCCAAAGTACCATCATCTTTCAACACAGACCCAGAACTATCTCCTTTCCATACTTGAGGAACATTGATTCATAGTGTGTATGGACATTTTCCATTTTATATTATATTGTAAGCACTTACCACTGAACAGTACATTGTTTGATTTATATGCTTTATTATGTTATAGTGGACGTTTCTTTGCCTTCCACTTTTATGCATACTTTTCAATACTTATCCTTGCAATTGCTTGTTGCAAGATCACTTCTGGCAGTTCTAACAAATAATTATTTTTATTTTTTAATTTTTAGGTTATTTATTTTCTCTTTCTGTCTCTGTCTTACTTTAGGATAAATGATAACTTTTTTTTTTTTTTGGGAGGGGTGCGCAGGCCTCTCACTGTTGTGGCCTCTCCCATTGCGGAGCACAGGCTCTGGACGCGCAGGCTCAGCGGCCATGGCTCATGGGCCCAGCCACTCCGCGGCATGTGGGATCCTCCTGGACTGGGGCACGAACCCGTGTCCCCTGCATTGGCAGGCGGACTCCCAACCACTGCGCCACCAGAGAAGCCCTAAACGAAAACTTTAAAAAAACTGAATTTTCCTATCTGAAATTTTGGAATGCTTTTAATTTGTTCAAGTTATTTTCATATTTTTTACATAAAGAACACAACATAGATATGTATATGTATATATAGATTAGATATAAATTTGTTGCTTAAGTTCATTTCCAGGTACCTTATATTTGATTTGTTATGAATAAATTATTTAGCCTTATGTTTTCTAAATATTTGTTATTTAAGAGAACTATAAATGCTTTATGCTTATTTTGTATTAGCACTAATACTATTATTAATTTGCTTAATGAATGTTTGTTGATTTTATTGAGTTCTGAAGCATCTAATGATATGATCTGCCAAAACAATGATTGAATCTTCTTTCTCTTTGCTTCACCGCTTAGTATAGCTTCCCAGTCTTATTTCATCTGCTACTTTCAGAAAGAAAGAAAATAAAAGTTGTGATAGCAGGTATCTTTCCCTTTCACCCATCTTTGAAAGGATTATCTTTACTCCTTATCAATTTCCTGTGAAATATGACAAAGCACACTTTTGATTAAGTTAGGGGATTTTTCCCCTTGTTAATTATATTTCTTTTCAACATTTACAGTTTCAAATTAGAAAAGGATAATGAAAGAAAACTTTAAATGATAAGTGCTTGGGCTCATAATTATTAACTATCAAATTCATATAATATTAATAATGAAGATAATTTATAAAAGAATAACTATTAACTTCTGGGTGTTTATCATGTGCCATGTAGTATTCTAAACTGTTGAAATGTATTAACTTATTAAATCCTCATAAAATTTCCATGAAGTAGGTACAATTATTATCCATGTAGAAGAGAAATGAGGCACAGAGAGGTGTAGTACTTTTCCCAAGGCTAACTACTGAACTGAGATAGGTCTCTGTAATTATTTTAGAGATCCTACCTTCCAAACACTTACATGTGTACATTAAATTTTGTGGCTTACAAGATGAATTGATTATAAAAGTGTATTTTAAATGTTAATACAATAATTGGAAGTAATTTTTTATAAAGTTATGATTTGGAGATTGGTGATTCATCATTTGATGACAGTAGTACTATATCTAAGTTCGAATACTGAAAATGGTAAAATTCATCAGGTTGTATTCTTCTAGGAAGCAGAAAGAATTTCAAAACACGAAGCAATGCTGATTTCATGTCTCTTTAAAGTAAAATCAGCGCTTAAATTGCTAAAGGGCTCACTAGCCTGATCTACCTTTAGATTTTCAGTTATTTAAGGTTCTGTACAATTTCAGTATGATCTTGTCCACTGTCAATTCATAATAACTGCTTTTGGGCAATGGACAAGTAAATCACCTCAGGGAAATAAAGAGAAAGCAAAAGTCAGAAATTAAGAAAACAGTCTGATTATTCTTGAAATATTCCAAGTAATTCATGCCCAAACTGCCTTATCAGCATACTTGTCTCTCAAACCATATAAAGGCAATCCCTTCAGCTTGCTGACATTTCCAATACTTTAATTGGGACACTAAGCCCTTATTATATTTTGCTTCAGGGATCCAATAGTACCTATGCAACATTCTAAATTGAATAGTCCTCAGGCCAGTTTCTCCACTGTGCCCAAATGATAATTGGTGAATATACTTGTCTTAATTCTTTATTTTAAATTGGTCCTTTTTCTCTTTTGCTCCTCATTTAAAAATTTACATTATTTTTGCATTATTCCATTGGATAGTTGGTATATCAGATTATCAGGTTTTAGACATTGTGCTATTTAACTTTAGTTAAGTGCTACATTGTTTTTTTTTTAAAAAAGGTGCTTACGGCTTCCCTGGTGGTGCAGTGGTTAAGAATCCTCCTGCCAATGCAGGGGACACGGGTTGGAGCCCTGGTCTGGGAAGATCCCACATGCCGCGGAGCAACTAAGCCCGTGCGCCACAACTGCTGAGCCCGCGAGCCACAACTACTGAAGCCCACACGCCTAGCACCCATGCTCCACAACAAGAGAAGCCACCGCAATGAGAAGCCCATGCACCACAACGAAGCAACTAGAGAAAAGGTCACACACAGCAATAAAGACCCAATGCAGCCAAAAATAAAATACAATAAAAAAAAATTAAAAGGTGCTTAATTCAACAAAGATTTACAAAGAATACCTTTTAGATATAAATATCTTAATAGTCATCAATGAATTTTGTGAACTTAAATTAGATGATGATAATCTAGATTGTCAAATGAGTCATAAAAGAACAATGATAACCTGATAAAGATTCTGGAAATATTTTTAAAGTGATTATAAAATTCATACTATTCAGATAGAAGGGTTCTCTTTTCTACTTTTTTTAAGGATAAAAGAAGAAAAAACTGAACTTGTAGCTCAAGGAATTGGGGTAATATGTAATTAATTACATATTACAACATTTTACTTTAGAGTATTAACCATTAAAATTAGTAACTAAAGATGTCCTAGAATATACAAGGAATGCAAGATTTGCTGTTTGCAGTTTGAAATTGCACGTGGAAGAGACAGACTGAAGAGCCCAGGACTTTGCTTCTTGACTTTATCTTCCCCAGCAAAGAGAAAACAAGACACAGTTGGAAAACTCCTAAATTAGGGGAAAAAACCAAATTCATACTTCGACAAATACACACCAGGGTTCAGTTACGTCTACAAGGTTCTCTTCCAGACAATGCGTCAATAGAATAATGACTAAGACATGAATTCGACCTTCAGCAATTAAAATATACACTCCACTCCAATAAGAAAGTAAACAGGTATGTGAGTATGGGGATATAGAGAAAAGGTCCACAAAAGAAGCACAGAAAAAGAGCCATTTGTGTTGAGATCAGGGAGAGATACGGATGAGTTTAAATAGGCAACCATTAGGGAAACGCACGTATGCTCAGTCTTGGAAGACAGGCAGAGTTGAATATATGTCAAAGGCGGCATGCTAGAGGATAGGAACAAATACAGCGGGGGGCACCCAAATGGGAAACTGGATTATGAATACGAACAAGAAGAATGTAGTTTACTGCAAGAGCAAGTAGTGAAATTATTCCCTCAATGCTATTTTGACTTGAACCTGGCCTTCAGAGAACATGGGAGGTTTTTGAGGAAACAAGTGACTTAGGGTTTAAACTTTAATAGTAATACATTATGGACTGGAGAAGAGATCAACACTCCAAAATAAAAAGAAAACAAACAAATATAAACGACAATAAATTTCTAACAAAATTTCAAAACAAAATACATTCTCATCTGCCCAAGACGAAGAAAGAACTGACTTAATGACTCATCTTCAGCTCTATGATTCCAATTTGAGTTGTTTAATATCCAATAGGGTTAGCAAATCACATATTCCTTTAGTATCAATAGCAACAATTAACTAAGCATATAAATAAACACTAACAAAAACAGTTACCAAAACATGAATAAACTTTAAAAAACTGCTGCAAATTTCTATGGATAAAATAAATGATATCATAAACTTTTCTAAAAATTGCATATAAATTTTAACTCAAATTCATGTTACTACCATTGATTCTTTAGAAACTGTCTTAAGAAATCTTTCCACAACATGAACATAATCTAGAACCCTCAAAGAATGAGATTTCAGGAATATAATGTAGATTTTTAAAATAGGTAACAAAGTATTTAACAATGTATCAAGTTCCCTTCTCACTTGCTGTTCCTCCTTGCTTTTTTTGTGATCCGATACCCTTAAGACAGGGACTAATATATCCTCAGCATTCAGCAAAGAAAGAATAAATATGCAAATAAGTTTATCGACAGATAAATTTCACTGCACGTTTGCTGAACAAAGTACTAATATTTCAATTCTGTTACTTTGCACATTCTATTCTCTTAATCTTCATTTCCTTCTTTGCCTCACCTCTTCCAAGTTAAAAACCCTTTTCTGCATTTAAAAACCAGATCAAAGAAATACAATCCTTGCCGTTCTCTTAGGAATTAATAATTTCTTCTTTTGCATTACACCAGCACTTTATGCATAATATTATCTTGAAATTTGGTTGTGTATATGTTTTAGTAGACTAAAAGTTATTTAAGCACCATAAAATGTCATATTCATATTTGCTTCCTCTCTATTAGCTCCCATAGTGAAATGTCTCAGTGTATGTGTACGTAAGTCTGTGCATTTATGTGTATGTATACACACACATAAATATCTACATACATATCCAGGTTTAACTGATGTTCATATACATATGCATATATATATACACTCATATATATATTATTATATACACTAATAAAAAACCATTGTAAAATGTATTTGAGTTCCATATTGATGTACAGATTGAAGTGGATGAATCTTAGGTCCCTTTCAGTTATAAACTCTTATGATTATGAAGAACAATGTATTTCTCAATGGTTTTCAACACTGAAGTTTACAATCAGTAATAAAATCCTTTCTAAACCAACATTTTGAGGTTAATTTCCTTGCCATGATGATAGTTAAGTCTAGAGTAGTTCTCAGGCTTCCAACTTGGGGAACTTGAAGGTTCTACTGTAAAGTGCAGCCAGAATTCATAACCACTGTCATACAGGTACAATAAAGGCATATATGTCTGTGATACTTTGTCAACTTCTCATTAAATTTTTTTTAATAAATTTATTTATTTTTGGCTGCATTCGGTCTTTGCTGCTGTGTACAGGCTTTCTCTAGTTGCAGTGAGCGGGGGCTACTCTTCGTTGCGGTGCACAGGCTTCTCGTTGCAGTGGCTTCTCTTGTTGTGGAGCAGGGGCTCTAGGCGCGCGGGCTTCAGTAGTTGTGGCACGTGGGCTCAGTAGTTGTGGCTCGTGGGCTCTAGAGCACAGGATCAGTAGTTGTGGTGCACGGGCTTAGTTGCTCTGCGGCATATGGGATCTTCCCAGACCAGGGCTCGAACCCATGTCCCCTGCATTGGCAGGCGGATTCTTAACCACTGCGCCACCAGGGAAGCCCATTTTCATATAATAATCCACAGTTCTTGCCCACTGTAAGGATAACTATACGTTTCCCCTGCAAAATTTCTTATTTATAAAATGCTTTAAACTGGACAAGAGTAGTTTAAATGGCATAAAATGCTTTCTGCTGAAAGAATAAGAAAGTGTACTCAATTACAGTTTACACCTCTTCAATAGCTCTGTCAAAATTTCAAAGCTCGAGTGCCCTGAGCTGGGGTTGGAGCATTTGTGGGCATAATTTTCTTCTATTTATTTTTTTTATTTAGATACTGCTTCAAAAGAGGATGGTAAGTCCAGGTGTATAAATACGTATACAATTATTACAAAAACAGGATGTCTGTGTCTATTTAGTTTTGAGTAATATTTGGTTATTATAAATACATATTCTTAATTGCATAATAACATTATAGTCCTTAGGACTACACCTTCAAACAATTAGCATTTTTTATCATGAACGTTTTTGCACAATATCACACATTTGGAATATTTGCTGGGTTCCCTTAAATCAAGACCATTTGCCTCTTAACTAGAAACGGACTGTGTAACTTATACATACAGATCTTTATGTATGAATGCTCTTTTTTAAAGTTCACCCACTATTCTTAGTAAATAGGACTATTTTCTATCACTGTACTTACCAGTGGTGGCTCCCTGTCTGATTTGCTCAACTACAGAGTTAAATACATACAATCTGGCATAATATTCCCAAGGTAGTCTCTTTTTTCATCTTTTCATCTTCTAATTTCCATCCCTTTCAGATGGAAATCACTTCAGTATAAAAGATAATTGGTTGTGCTTTTCAGTCTGCCTTAGGTTATGACTGTCTCTTAAATTAAGACAGACAAAAATAATATCTTAACTTTTCCTCTCCCACTATCTCATAATTTGTAAATGTACTTTCATGACATTTCTTATCATTTTCAATAAGGCCCCCAATTTTTCTCTCTCTGCATATTGTTTTTATTTAATGCTTTTTTTTTTTTTTTTTTGCTTCTCTCCTTCCCTCACCTTCATCCCATTTATTTCTAAAGGAATGTTCTGCAGCCTAGTGTATAAGACTCAGAATTACAGTTAAGAATCATCTCACAAAGGGCAGGAAAACAGTTTATAGAAACAAAACTCTTTGGACATCATGTCTTCATTTGTGACAATATCTGCAAAAAGGATAGAATGCGGCTCTCCAAGCACATTTCCAGTCTCCTTTATGAGACTTTTTTTAATTATTATTTGCACAATTTGTAAAGTCCTCTTGATAAATGTATATGTATCACCATGTCCTTCAATTAGTACTTTTTTCCTCTTTTGGGCTCTTTTTATATTCTGGGGTCTGGATCTTAGGGACTGCACCCCATTCTCACTCCTAAGACAGCCTGCAGTGCATCTGCAGAACAAGATTCTTCCTCACTGTGCTTTGCCCACAAATGCAGTGCAGAGCAGAGTGTTATTAATCAATACAATGAGGAAAGAAGGAGGAAAAATAATCGGAGAAGAGATGTCTGATTTTGGACATTCGGACTTTGGAATCTCTGATCTATGTGGAGTTTGTTAGTAACCTAACAGAAATAAAATTAAGGATCATTATTACTATAATAATAGATGTGCTCTCCAGAAAGGAGAATCATCTTTCTTCATTCCTCAGAATGCCAATGCCTATTACTCTCAAATTTCCACTAGAAACTCAGGGCAAGATGAGAAATTCTAGAGTGAGAACATGAAGTAAAGACGAATTACACCCTGCTGCACCGTTGGTGGGAATGTAAATTGATCGAGCCACTATGGAGAACAGTATGGAGGTTCCTTAAAAAACTAATAATGGAACTACCATACGACCCAGCAATCCTACTACTGGGCATATACCCTGAGAAAACCATCATTCAAAAAGAGTCATGTACCACAATGTTCATTGCAGCTCTATTTACAATAGCCTGTTCATGGAAGCAACCGAAGTGTCCAACGACAGATGAATGGATAAAGAAGATGTGGCGCATATATACAATGGAATATTACTGAGCCATAAAAAGGAAACGAAATTGAGTTATTTGTACTGAGGTGGATGGACCTAGAATCTGTCACACAGAGTGAAGTACGTCAGAAAGAGAAAAACAAATACTGTATGCTAACACATATACATGGAATCTAAAAAAGTGGTACTGATGATCCTAGTGGCAGGGCAGGAATAAAGACGCAGATGTAGAGAACAGACTTGAGGACATGGGGGGAAGGGGAAACTGGGATGAAGTGAGAGTGTAGCACTGACATATATGTACTACCAAATGTAAAATGGATGGCTAGTGGGAAGCAGCTGCATAGCACAGGGAGATCAGCTCGGTGCTCTGTGACCACCTAGAGGGATGGGATAGGGAGGGTGGGAGGGAGGGGATATGGGGATATATGTATACATTCAGCTGATTCACTTTGCTGTACAGCAGAAAGTAACACAACACTGTAAAGCAATTATACTCCAATAAATATGTGAAAAAAAAGACAAATTACATAAAATCATTGACTTCCACCCAAGAGACAGAGTTTCTGTAATAAAACAAGGGTCAAGTTTTGTGCATAACATAGGGCAGATGAAGAATGGTGAGTTTCAGAAATATAAAATGTGATGACTACTGTTCTGCCCACCATTAGACATAAAAGTCAACATTAAGGTCTCTGTTCAACAATTAAACTTTCAACGTATGTGGAAAATCTGTCAGTCTCCAGATCCTTCTGGGAAAGCAAGCAAGTCATATACTTTTAGCAATAATCAATATTTGCTTAAGTCAAACAATATACTAAAAGAAATCAAAATACAGTATGTGGTTCTGAGTACAAATAAACATCTGAGAATTCTCAAAATACGATAAACATTCTATAGAATTATTATTTAACTTATCAAAAGGAAATCCATTAACAAGTGGAATACAAAATGAAATGATTCCACTATGTTAAAATTAATTATATAACTGGATGATATTTCTAATTCCTTAATTCATATATTTTAACCTTTAAAAGGTCCTAGGCGTGTAAATAAGGCATATATGACAACTCTACTGGAAAGAAAATGGGCAGGCATAATTAAAAGACATACCGTATGTAACAGGTTAACATTTTTCATTTATATTTAAAATGCAAAGCCTAATTTATAAGTATGTTGAGTTATAAAATTTAACTTAAAAGTTATATGGAATTTTTAATCCATGTTCTCTTATTTTTTTATCGTGGTCATGCAAGAAATACCACTTAATCCATTAATGTATTCAACAAACATTTATAAAATACTAACTGTATATGCCATGTGCTACATTACTGTGGAGGATACAGCCATGTGCAAGACTGATGCGGTTTCTTACACACCATTTAAGACATTATTAGTATATGAATAAAAGACCACCCAGTTATTTTTAGTATATAATCATAGACTAAAATGCCTCCATAAAATAAAATAAAATGGGCTCACAGTTACATTTAGTCATGCCACGAAGAAATTTACTCCAAAGTAAAATCTGCCCAAGGTATGGACGCTCAGGTGATCAGTGCAACACAGCTGGGTAAGGGGAGTTGATACTTTCATGGTTCTATAGGATTCTACCTCTTTCCAAGTTAATACCAGGGATGAAAAATAACTTTTGACACTCTTTTGAACAATGAGGATACAGTAAATTATTTTTGGTCTCTCTGCCTAACTCAGTGACTTCCATTCTATGAAAAACAGGGTCCCCACTTACATGGACGGCCCATGACCCCCATGACTCCATGGTTACATCTTTTTGCCATAAGTGATCCGATAAGTGATGAGAAAGCCAATAAACTGAGCAGAAAATTCTAAGCAACTCTGCACTCTGGAACATTCAGGCAGTCTTCCGGGAAAACAGGAGCCTTTATCACTTTGATCAAAAACTGTGGAATGCTGGATTGATCAGAGTCTCACTTAATCTCCAGCATTTTTCAGCCTTTTGCCACATACCTGTGGCCCATGTCAATGACAACTCAGTCTTATGTCCTTGGAAAAATGTTCATTACATTTTTCTTTCCCAGCATTGAATCTTTACCTAAAGTTCTATATCCGGCTTGATCTCTTGTGCCATAATGGTAACCAGCTTCTCAGGGTTCTGGTATCAGCTTGTTGAGTGGAGCAAATGCCTTACGCTGGTCCAGTCTGTTAAAACACTAAGTGTGAAGGTTGACTTTAAAAAATAATAATTTATAGCATGTACCGTCATGAGAGTTTTTCAAGTTTTTAAGTAATGAAATATTTCCTCTATTTATTCTCCATTTGAAACCCAGGACTCCCCTGTGCCTTAGCACAAAGAGAATGATTTTAATATCATTGCAGTTTCCGCAATTTCCTTCTCCATCCCAAGACTCATCGTGGCTTGTTCTCGGTAGCTCTGTTCCCTCTCATGGCAATCATCTAATAGCAGGCACTGTAAAAGTATACTCAAGGATCGCTTCTATATACCAACTTAATCTAAAGTATATGTTACATCCCAAATCCTAGTGGAAATCCCACGGTGCTACTAAGTACACCTGAAGCAGGTTTTGATCTCACTCAGCATGTTGTCCAGTCAATAGGAGTGCCTTTACACAACCCAAATAAAACATCAAAATACAATTGAGTGGTTTTTGTTGTTCTACGAAGAGATGCCAAGGAAAGATTCCTTGAATGTCACACAGTTATATGTCCAAACAATCCTAAACTAAACTGTCTCACCAGAGTCCTTAAAGCAACTGGTCAGAAATCTCATTCCTCTCTTGCCCATTTTCCTTTCCTGCAAATGTCAGCCCATACTTTTTTTTTTTTTTTTTTTTGGGTCCATTTTTCAGCCTTTGTTCTCATCCTTATGTCTGCATTCCAGTTTCTAGTATTCTATATGCCCATCAGAGCTGAAGATACAGTTCTTCATTTATTTCAGGAAAAAAATCCTGTTTATCTCTGAAAACTTTTACTATTCCACTTGTTGGTCTTCCTTTATTATTCTTTCATATTTATGGCCTTTTCTCCCGATGCAGGAATTGCTAGATTTCTTTGCTCAGCCTTCCCTGTAATTTGCTCTTTTCCTCTAGGTTGTGAACTTGGGCTTGGCTCGGGCTAGTTTTCTGACTAACGTGGCAGCTTTGCTTAGATGTTCTATTTGCTCTGATACAGTAAACCTTGCTTTTGCCATTTTGCCTTTCTTGATTGCCTTCACCATAGTTTCAGCTAAAAAGCCACCCGAACTTTACAATTTCTGCAGCCAGAAAGCATGAAAGTAAGGCGATGGGAGTGAGGTCTCCTGCTGAATGTAGCTCTTTCTAGGAAACCTGGCTTCTGCTGTCTAGAATGGGGGTCACGACATTCAGCCCGTGGTGCTCTCCGCTCCCAGCCTGGCACTGTTTCTGGAAGAGAAACTCTACTGTGTGGGAATATATGGAGACTGATACTCTTCAGTTTCTTTGATGTTTCTACAGTCTGCCTACTCAATCCCTTTTTCCCTTCTCTCTGAGTTATAGTGTTTCATTCTACTCAGAATTTTGACAGCTCGTATTCCTTCCTCAGTACTGCCACAGAAGGTAGGATATAACTATTATATTCAAACGTACATCTTAAGCCCTTTTAAACTTGTGTCATTCTGTTAATTCATACAAAGCAAGAGATGACGCTTGAAAGCCTTGTTAAGCAACACTTATTGTAACCTTTGTCACGTGTTGTATTATGTCATTTTGATTAACTAAAATTGAGACATGATACATTTTGACTTCAGTTAAATGAAACGTGGACTTGACTGTAATGACAGTAATGACAATAATGTACAAAAATAATGGCCTAGGTTGAAATAGAGTCTTGTCACTCATAAATATCTTGAGATTAACTCATTAAAAGAGATACACAGAGGTATGTGTCTAAACAGGGAATGAGAATAATTCTGTTTTGTGACAACAGAAGTTGTACAAGTCACTGAGAATCACCATACCACTCAATTTCCTAAGCTGTAACATATACAAAATATACTGTATGACCTGCAGTGATATTTCCAGATCAAAGTCTGTAATTTGAATTGTCTACTGCTTTTGTGGCTTCATTAGTCATTATTCTAAAAATAGACATATGTATTTTTGACATTATAAGAACTTCACATAGGAATGGATATATTTCAGAAGATAATTATATCCTTATTTTATTGATAAATTTCTATTTGATAACATTAATCATTTATCTTAAGTGCTATTTTAGGTTTTGGAAAGTCTGTAAACCTAGAAACATTTAAATTCCAAAACTTCCTTTCACAAGCTGATTAATCTTCCTCTTTTTCATAAATATCTTAGAGTCTAAAATTTATATTTACTACTAATTACTACTATATACATAGTATATGCTCCGTAGTTTTCAAAACTATTTTCCTACAGTGCTCAGAGAAGAAGAGAATATAGGAATCCCTTTTAATTTGGTACCTTATGCGCAGACATTGAACATAAGCTGAAAAAAACAAGTAAAAAAGGTGGTTGCTTTCCATTTGTTTGACTTTGGAACAAATGTTAACGGAGAAGACAGGCCCTTTGCTACCTACGTAGAATTTCTTTGGAGACAAATGATAACCAGCAATGTTTGTATTAGAGGAGGATGAAGACTTTTTCAGATTCTTATTTATAAAACTCAATAATGAGGATGAAAATGAGACCTGCTAGGATGATTGCTTTGGGTTTTTCTTTTTTATTTATTTATATTTTTGGCTGTGTTGGGTCTTCATTGCTGCACGCGGGCTTTCTGTAGTTGCGGCGAGCAGGGGCTACTCTTGGTTGCGGTGTGCGGGCTTCTCATCGCGGTGGCTTCTCTTGTTGCAGAGCACGGGCTCTAGGCGCGAGGGCTTCAGTAGTTGTGGCACATGGGCTCAGTAGTTGTGGCTCGCGGGCTCTAGAGCGCAGGCTCAGTAGTTGTGGCGCATGGGCTTAGCTGCTCCGCGGCATGTGGGAACCTCCTGGACCAGGGCTCTAACCTGTGTCTCCTGCATTGGCAGGTGGATTCTTAACCACTGCGCCACCAAGAAGCCCCTCATTTATTTCTGAAACTGATTTATTGTATTTTCATTATTCAGCTTCTGTTTTCTGCCTTTATCTTCCTACAGGTAATGAGATCCACAGGTCAATTCTGAGCTTAATACCAACATCTTACCTGGTAATATGGAAGTTATACTAGATGTGTGGTGATTTCATTTTCACACTGAAGAAAAGTGATACTCGTACTAGGCATGGCATGAGGACTGCTTGTGTTAAAATTATTCTAATATGCAAAACAGTTGTTTACTTCAACTAATTTTCAGAGCTGAAATGAGCCTATAGAATGGTGTGCTGATCTTATGAATCCTGACAACCTCCAATATAATTCATATTTTTGATACTGTAGTTTTTTCTAATAATCAAACAAGACTACAGCCTGGAAGTTAAAGGGACCACATATATGACTTGACAACCATGCAGAACTATTGGAGAGCTAATTAAAGACGAAACGAGGGACATATCAGGCGTTCAATGAATAACATAGATACTTTTTGTGGGTTTTTTTCTATGTATTTTCAAATTAATAAATGTCAACCAAATTTCTGTTAGAGCTCTCTTTCAAAGTGAACAGTCCTGCTGCATATTGTATAATACTCTTATCTACCATTTCCATACATGTTTCTATTTATACACTTTTCACTTATCTTACCTTTTCTAGACTCCTATCCTAAATGATAATCTTATTTCTATACTTATCCATCTATTTCTGTGGGGGTTTTTTGTTGTTTTTTTGTGGTACACGGGCCTCTCACTGTTGTGGCCTCTCCCGTTGCCGAGCACAGGCTCCGGACGTGCAGGCTCAGCGGCCATGGCTCACGGGCCCAGCCGCTCCACGGCATGTGGGATCTCCCCGGACCGGGGCACGAACCCGCGTCCCCTGCATCGGCAGGCGGACCCTCAACCACTGCGCCACCAGGGAAGCCCTCTGTGCATCTTTTATATGAAGTGTTTTCAGATGCTCTCTCATCCTTCTTGCTTTGTGTCTCCTCTCAAGCCACAAAATTTACACGTATTAAAAATGCATCTGGAAATTTTTTAAGAACACATTTCAAACAAATTTATCTGATCTGTCTGATGAATGGTCTTCTACAGCTTGAACCTTTTTAAGATATAACTACTTTTGCTCTGATTATAGGTCTTCCTTCTCATCTCAATTCTAGCATCAAACTATCATCCTTCATATGTTACACATTTTTCTGTTTTCAAATAGGCATTCTAATCTTTACACTCAAACAGCTCCCAGTGTGACAGCAAAGGGTCTGAACCAAGGCCTTTTCCCATACAGCACTTATGTATTCTTTGCTGTTGCCTCTTTTTGTTGTTGTTTCTAAACTGTCTCTCCTGTATACCTAGGGTCTGTATCTGCCCCATTACTCTTATTTTTGTCTTCTCAGCAATTCTCTCTAGTGACCCTTCTCTTTCCCCGTATAATGTAGCTTTCTCTGAAGTATTAAAAACAATATACAACCATTATCAACAGAAAGAGGTATATTTTTTCCTTTAAGGTAATGACCTTTCATCAACTCTTTACCTTTTTATTTCTTTGAAAGCACCACTAAATAATTGAATAGAAATTGCAGATACTTTGAATCGACTGCTTAAAAATAATATTCTAAATCAATCCAAAGTACTCTTTTAGGCCACACTAAAATCCATCTTGCTCTGAAACTCTTTATTATCAATCCAGTCAAAATAATGTCTGCAATTCTGGCATTTCTTAATACTCATCCTACATTTATAATGATGTCTCATGATAAATCTAGCCTATCTTCTAGCTTACAAATATTCTCCTTGAAACTAACTTAACCATCTTTTAAAAGTTCTGATTAAATGGTTAAAAAAAAAAGGCATTTTCAGCTGTCTCTTTAGTCCAACAAAATAATTAAAATATTGATTAATTAAGAAAAAACTAGATTTGGGTAAAATAACACTTATTTTATTATACTGAAATATACATTTGAGAAAGAAATTAATACTTTAATGGCAAAATTAATTTTTGATATTACCATAATACAGCGTTTCTCACAAATAAATGTGATTTTTTTCAATATGCCTTAACATTTGGTATGGTGTTTTGGTTTCCTCACAGTTATTATAAATCATTCCCAGATTTCCCATATATCTCGTCAGAAAGTAGCAAAAAACATTTGCTCTGTGTTTCTCTTTATGAAACTTTAGAATTGGCTAAAGAAAACCACAAACCTGAGTAACGCTGGTTACTGTGTAGCGATTCGTTTTGGGACAAAAGGACTGTGGTCTCTGCTGTCAATGTATTTGATTAAAGACAGACTTGCATTATCACATGAGGAATGGTCACCAAAAGCTAGAGAAATAAATTTATCTACTGGAGTTACATACATGTTTAACTCTAGTGATCAATAGCTACAAGTACATATCAGAAAATAGTTCTATTAAAATTTGAAACTAATCATACATTCACAACTATTTTACTTAAAATATTAAATGGTACTACTTACTTTTCTTAGTCTCAATATAGCCTTTTTCTCTAGACAGAAAGAAATTTTCCATTCAAAATAGCTCATAAAACTTCTTGTCTTTGTAATCAAGTTAAAACTAGAGGAAATGACTTGCCTCTATCAGCAGGATACCATTTTATTAAATTCAATCAAATGTTCTATTTACACACTTCAATCCTCGATAAAATCCAATTTTATTATTTGAAACCTATAATCTTCAGTGAAATTGAATAAGTGTATTTCACCAAAGCTGAAGTGCTCTGTTTTATTAATCAGCTAGACAAGATTTTATAAAAAGGGTCGGGGGTATGGAACAAAAGGCAGCATTGGTAATGGTCTGTATTTTACCAAACTGTTTTAGCCTCTATTAGAAGTTAATCAATTTTTAGATGTAATGTCAACATTCTTACTAGATAAATGCTACACACTGGAATGAAAAATGTTCTTTTTTTTTTTTTTTTTGCGGTACGCGGGCCTCTCACTGTTGTGGCCTCTCCCGTTGCCGAGCACAGGCTCCGGACGCACAGGCTCAGCGGCCATGGCTCATGGGCCCAGCCGCTCCGCGGCACGTGGGATCTTCCCGGACCGGGGCACGAACCCGTGTCCCCTGCATCGGCAGGCAGACTCTCAACCACTGCGCCACCAGGGAAGCCCAAAAATGTTCACATTTTAGTGTAATTTTTATGTTTCACATGAAGGGTTTTTCCTTGAACATAGTTAGAGAACACTAATATTTTAGTATATTTAATTTACAGAAATCAATTATTTAGCTTATGGAAGAATAGGCATCACCTGCTTAGGAATTCTAAGAAAAGACAAAACATGAAATATGGTCAGTATAATTAATAAAAGAAAGTACCTAGTTAAAAGTGCTTCGGAATAACCTTAAGTAAACTATGCCTTGATAACCATACATATATGCATACATCTCAGTAAGTCTAAGCCACAAGGACGTGGACTCAGAGGAGCCAGCACACCCTGCATGGCTCTTCACGCTGTCAATCAAGTCTGCTGAATGCCTCTGTGGCTTTACTCTGAGAAAGTCCACCGGATATGTTTCTACTTTATCAATAGAGCAGAGCAAATAGCACTGGATTATGAGTCAGATGCCCTGTTTATAGCCATGGATTCAGAGCTAACCATCTGGGCAACTTTGGGCACGTGATGTGAAATCAACTCTCTGAGTCTCAGCAACTATGCTACCAGACTCCATGGCTCACCTGTGGTAGGTAAGGCTAACTGATTATGACACGCTTCATATATTCTAACACAGTGGTCCAGGCAGCGAGTTCCAATCAGTCTAAGGCAGCATTAATCTTTCAACTATTGCCATCCTAAGATTGGATAATTTCCAAGGTCATTACCACTTACAACATTCTGGGACTCTCAATGCCGCAAGCAATTAATTGATTCCTTGTACTAATACTCATAATGACTCCAAGGCTCTCAGCTTCCTAGATAATCCTAGTGCTACTTAGGAATGTTTTCTGCAGGTTCCTAGCTCAGGGCCCCTTAATCTGATTGAGATGGCTAGATTCTGATTAATAAAACTGAAGTTTACTAGAAATTTATATACATACCTATATCTATCAGATAACATATATACACATACACACACAGTTTAAAATTAACTGGAATATTTATAATTTAAACAATGCTTAAGTCACTTATTTCAATCGGCAGTAAAGGATAGCCTGGCGGTGTTTACGAATGTTACGTAATTGAAGGAAGAAGAATTATGTAATAAGATAGGATGTCTTTTGGTTTTGAGAAATGTTTTTTGGAGTCATGTCATTACTCTGTGCAGTAGAATGGTGGAAATGTTATTCTGAACTCAATCAATCCCCTTGACTATTCATCTGTCTCTAAACTACCTCTAAAACAGAAAGTGACTAAATGTGATATGTGACAAAACACCCAATTAAATAAGTCTTGTTGCATAGACTATAATTTAGGCTTGGCAAAGCGCACTAAGGATGTGTATTTCCTGGATTTAAATTTAAGAGATTTATCAAGAAGCCCTATGATAGGGTAAAAAGAGCAACAGACTTGGAATTAAAAGACAAGGATTCAAACTATGTTGTTGATCAATGAAGTAATAGATTTAATAGTGATTTTTTAATATAAAAATTGTATAAATGTTATCACTAGAAAAATGCATAAATGTAATTATAATAATAAATATAACTATAATTATAATACTTTATATTAAGCCAAAATGTGATTATATTATACACATATTATATATAACATATATCACATTATACATATATATATATATATATATATAACTGTTATATATATAACCGGTTAGTGAACTGGTCAGTTTGCTCTGTCATATTTTTACTTAAGACACTTAAAAGTAACTAGAAGGAAACAGAATTTAATATAAGTAGATTTCATTCCTTACGTGTGGCAGTAAGTTTACAAGGTTTTTCACTGTATAATATCAAGACTGATCTATGTGACATTTTCCAATACTCTAATGGTGGCCCTCTCACAGTAGATACAAAGTAACATGTTCAAAAATAATAATTTCCATGATAAGAACCCTGGCTTCCTTTCCTCTAAAAACGTGTTAGTTTGAAATAAATTTTTATGATTTTTCTCTCCAGGCCTCTTTTCAACATCTATAATGGTGCCCTTTCCACAATATTCAATTGCTTCTTTCTTCCCTCTAAGGCAAAATAGTCAATTACGGAACAGGATATCACAAAAGTTACCAAAATATATTTATTTAGTTATGGGGAAATGTAGATCATATTATAAAATTGTTATTTTATGTAACAAATGCTCTCAGATTGTGTGTGTGTGTGTGTGTGTTTAAGTACGGATTAACCTGAAGGATTATAACATAAAATCATAAGGGTATTTCTTTTAGTAAGTGAGTAAACTTGCAAAATGATCAGAAAATATGGTAGGTGATGAATATGCAAAAGAAAATAATATGTATATTTTCTTTAAAATATTTCAGTTTAGTTATAGCTTATGCATGGTCTTTTAAGTTGTGACTAGACATTTTCAAATCTTTTTTTCAACATAAAAATATATTCAAGGAACTGCTACAACACATTACTGCACTAACATATTCCAAGTGCCGTTAACAATTTAAAAGTTATTGCTCTTAATATTGAGACTATTGAAAACTTGGGACAATTATCTTCTCATGGACTTTTCACATCACAACAAACTATAAACATTTAATTATTAAAAAAATTCAGATGTTCATAATTTGTTGTATTCCTCAGGCAAAAGAACTAAAATAGCTCATAATTTTTTAAGAATATCTCTTTAATCAAATGTTATGTTTAACTCTATGATGTACACAACAGGATAAAGGAAACATATCACTACACTGACTGGCGTTTTGGGGAAATTATACCATTGAGCTTGCTAGCAACTCATGTACACCTTATAAAGTGTCAAAATACTGTGGCACAGGTATAGGAAAACTTCATCAAAAATAATAAACCTCCACCTCACACCAGTCAGAATGGCAATCGTTAAAAATTCCTCAAATAACAAACGCTGGAGGAGGTGTGGAGAAAAGGGAACCCTCCTACACTGCTGGTGGGAATGTAAGTTGGTGCAGCCACTATGGAGAACAGTATGGAGGTTCCTCAAAAAACTAAAAACAGAGTTGCCCTATGATCCAGCAATCCCATTCCTGGCCATAGATGCAGACAAAACTGTAACTCAAGAAGATACATGCACCCCCGTATTCACAGCAGCACTATTCACAACAGCCAAGACATGGAAACAACCTAAATGTCTATTGACAGATGAATGGATAAAGAAGATGTGGCGCGCGCATGGGCGCACACACACACACACACACACACACGCAATGGAATATTACTCAGCCATGAAAAGAATGAAATAATGCCATTTGCAGCAACCTAGAGATTAAGTCAGTCAGAAAGAGAAAAACAAATACCACATGATATCACTTACATGTGGAATCTAAAATACAACACAAATGAACATATCTAGGAAACAGAAACAGACTCACAGACATAGAGAACAGACTTGTGCTTTCCAAGGGGGAGGAAGGATGGAGTAGGGAAGGATTGTGAGTTTGGAATTAGCAGATGCAAACTATTATATATAGGATGGATAAACAACAAGGTCCTACTGTCTAGCACAGGGAATTATATTCAATACCCTGTGATCAACCACAACGGAAAAATAATATGTATGTATAACTGAATCACTTTGTTGTACAGCATAAATTAACACAACATTGTAAATCAACTCTACTTCAATAAAAAATTAAAAAGTAAACCCCTGTCCCCAAAGCACACAGAATATGAATACTTTTATTAACGTAACTTTGTCTACATACGTTCAGTTACACAATCCAGTGTGCTCTCTCTGTTCCCAAGGTGCTGAGGTTGACACTGTTTTTGAAAATCATACTGATGCTTCATATGTATTGATATAATTTGTAATATCATCAACCTAACTGTGATTCCACATGCTGTCTCTTGTGGTCCTCTCCAAACTCTGTGGCCTAGGTAGACCTGAATCACCACCCTTATTTCAAATAAGAGGTAGAACTTAAATAGTCTCACCAAAAAAAAAAAAAAAAAGGTAAATATGTGCGGTGATAGACGTGTTAATTAACTCAAATCCTTTCACAATGTATACATGTATATGCGTATCAAACCATTGTATTTTATACTTTAAATATCTTACAATTTCATCTGTCAAGTATGCATCACAAAAGCTGAATAAAATAAGAGGCAATATATGCAGAGACGTATATGTCAATTGGCCAATGACACAGACTCATCACTGACTCACAATGGACTAAAAACCTTCCTTCTCTCCTTCCATTATTCCTTTCCTCTCTTCTTCCTTCTCTCCCTCGCTTCCTTCTTCATTTAGTAATCATTCATGTACTTGGCACCTGTATCAGGTGCTGTGAAATGCACAGATGAGAACCTCCAGAAAATTACTAGATCTATAGCCTGCTCCTCTTTCGTAAGTGACATAAAGCACCTGAAATGTAGGACTGAACATTTCAGGTGCTGGCTCATCAACAGATGGGCTGTGCAGCCTCCAACAAAAAGGAGATGACTTTAATAAATACAAAGATTAGAACAGAACTCACAAACCATGCTCGATATGACGGCGGACAAAGTGGTATGCGTACTACAAATCTCACTATGTAAAGGTTCGTGTGTGTACGAATCCATCTGCTACATGTACACGTGAGATAGATATGTTTCATGGTTAGGATATATAAAGCTAAATTAAGTCTGACCTATTATTTACTTTACGGAAAAGTCTCTACATAACTTAAGGACGTGGGCCAGCATTACAATATATATATTACATTTTTACATACTAGTTTTCAAAATAACCATTTTCTTTTCTCGCATGTTTTCTTCAATTTAGGATATGGCCTTTGTCAATAAAGAAGGCTCTTAAAATGCACTAACACACCTTGCTGAACACATTTATTTAAAATATTATCTGCTATTTGTCTTATTGTATATTGTCACTTTCCACTGAGTGCTAATAAGTGCTTGTCGCTGAAGAGGTCTGCATTTAACATCTGTCACCAGCATCTAGCAACAGCACCGAAGGGGAACTGTCAGGGAGACTGTCATTCTCCTTTGTAACACCCTGAATCTGTTTCACATCATTTACATACAGGTAGTTACAGGCATTCATCATTTCATTATGCTGACGACTTCACTATTCTGATGTATAATGTCTCTTTAATGAGCCTCAAAAAACACAATATTCCTTGATTTATGACTGCTTAACTGAAAAATTATACAAATTGGCAAAAAAATTACTCATAATGTATTTTCATTTTCCTCCACATTACACTTATATTTAACAGTGACTCATGAGTTAAGATCATGCATTCTTGACAAAAGGAATGATCAGAATTTGACTTACTATGTTTTAGTACCACTGAGGTTTATGGGCATATTAAAGCTTCCTTGTAAAACTGTGCTGACACGAAAAAGTAGCAAATTAAAATCGCTGTTTTTTTCCCCCAAAAACTGGACAACCAAGTTCAATGGCATCATAAGTTTGATAAGGTTTCTTAAATTGTACTTAAAGTTATTAGCCTAATACTCATTTTTCCCTTTTGTAAATAGATATGAAGATCCTTGATACCAGAGAGAACTCTATCAAGAAACAAAGAAAGTAGTAAAGAAAGAAAAACTCCAGAAGTAAACTGAAATGGGAACAGAAGCTTGGAAAGAGGGAGAAGTTGCTGATTCTTTCACTGCTTGTTAACTCCTAGGCTCCTCCTGGGATGGCAGTTCCAAGGTGTCACTAGCCTTGTTTCCTAGTCTCTTAAAAGTTACACCACTGAAGGTGATGAAAAGTGTTCTATTTATTAATTAAAAAGCATTTCCCAAAAGAAACTGGTTGTGCCCCAAACAGGCAAGAGTGCCAAAGAAGTATAAATTATTCATACGCTGCCAGCTTTTGCAAAAATAGGAAGCCTCTGAGTGTAGGGTAAATCATATCAGAATGAACTCTATATGCAATTAAGAATAAAGATGAATCCTGACTCTCAGAAGAGCTCATAAATCAGCATGAGTAGACATACAGAAACAGAACAAAATTTAGGAACTGGCATCCTTAGATTTGATATTAGCCTCTCTTAAGTTTAGCTTCGATTCAACACATCTGAGATTATTTGTAGCTTTCAATTTCAGGAAGAACAGGAAACTAGGCTAAATTAACCCAGAGTCATGAGAAAAGCAGTGGTTCAAGTTAAATGAAAGAAAGCACAGAACCGTTCTCATGTAGAACAAGTGACAGGATTCCACACAGAAATCCTAATAAAAGACATATAGTATACACACACGGACTCTGTAAGAAAATGTCCATTTATAAAATACACACAAGAAAATTAGTTCTATTACTTTAATGCTACTTTTTTACCCCCTAGCTTGATGAGTCACTTTCACGCTCATGATAAATTACTTTTGGTTATATCTAAACATGTGACTCACTCACAGAGAAAATAATCAACGCTGAAAGAAAAAAAAAACACAATTCTTCAAGTATTCTTAAATAGAAAGGATTCGAAAAAATATTTAAATGAATTTAGCATCATTTGCAAGAAGGGTTTATGAGTTCTTAGTCACTACATGGAAAGGAGCTTGATGTCAGAACTGTTTTAGGCAGGTTTTCTATCATCACTTAAAGGGCAACATTAAATTGTTAATTACTGTGCTAAAGAAAGAACATTCATTACGTTTCACATTTGAGGAGTATAACATTGCCAGCTCACCTACAAAAAATAAGATGTACCTCCCAATGTATATATAAAAGCATTCCCAAACAGATGTACACAGTTCTAGGACAAAAGAGGTCTTATTTCCAAACATCTTGGAACTGGCCAAAGGTTTATAATTTTAGAACAAATGGGGTCCTGATTTTTACTTTTCGTTTTATTTTTTTTAAAAAGGGATAACTGCTAACCAAAACAATATGGTATTACCTCCCTGAGTATCATATTTCAAATCTGCCTCCAGAAATACCTATCATTCCTCCTTCATTCTAGTCTCAGGGGACATGCTCACCTACAGATCTCTTCATCTATGAGGCCAACAAGAAGAGCAAACCTTACGAGTTCTCACTGTAAATCATTTTTCCATATATTATAACATCTAACCTTCACAATAACCCTCTTAGATCAGTATGATTTTTATCCACATTTTAATGAGGAGGAGACTGAAGCTGTGAGAGATTAAATGCCATCGCCAAAGTCAAAGCCGTGGGGGAAGCCAAGGCCGGCCGGCATCTCAATCTGAGATCACTGCGGGAACTGTGCTTTCAATGGCATTCCCTCTTCCATGTATTTTCAACTTCTCTCTCTCTTTCCTGGTACTCTCTAAGCTTCATATCACTCTCATTAAAAAGAGAGAGGAAAAAAAAAAAGCATCCAGCCACTAACCCAATAGTCAACAAACAATAAGGAAGCCTACCTTAATTCCATGGTCTCCTTCATTTCTCAAGTCGGCTTCTCCTCCATCACCGACTGTTCACGCCCCAATCTAGCGCCACATGGCGTCGGCCTCTCGGCTCTGCACATCCTGCGCTCGCTACGCAGCACAACCTGTGGCCTATTAGGGATCCGCTCCCAGGGAAGTTCACCTTCGACCTTAATTCGCAGTGGGCTCATCATCGTCACTTCTTTCTCTTTAAAACTCCCTTGAAACTGACTTTACTGATTCTTCCCGTCCTGCTCCGACCTTCCCTTCGATGCCTCACTTCGCAGTTCCCTTCCCTCTGCTCTCTTATTGGATTCCCACGCTTGCCGGGGCCCCATTTCTCTTCCAACCGGTGATTCACATGCTTAACTGTCCGCAAACTGCCTCCACCTTGCACTTCAACGGGCGCATCCTCAAGATGCCCAAAGCAGAACGCATCTGTTTTCATAAACCTCCCCTTAAATTATTTCCTCAGTGTAAGGCATCATGCATCAAATGAAAATGAAAAACTGCACGGGACATTTTCCTGTTTCTCCTCTCTCGAGCTCCAGTTCACTAACACCTTCGATCCTGCCTTCCCCGTATATTCTTGTCTCCATCTGACCCTTGTCTGAGTTCTCAGCCTTTTACATTGCTCGCTGCTTGAGCGGTCCTTCCTCAACCACTTCCCGCAGAAACCCAGTGCCTATTTTCACTTCTCCCGTAACAAATTATGCGTTATCTCTGGCCTTCGGGTATTTTCAAATAGAAGTGAAATGCAATGGCTGGAGTACATGGCCTCTGAACTCAGCTCTACCACTCGCCAGCAGACAGGTGACCTAACCTCTCTCAACCTTAGGCAATCTCTGTTCTCACATCCACAAAATGGAAGACGACCAGAGCACAGAGGGAACAGGGTAGCGGCGAGGATACAGCAGAGCATTTGAGCAAGCCTGGCAGGTATGAAGCATGCTTCAATGCTGCTACAATACTGTTTATAAATAAGTATGTTTCTCTCTGGACTCCCCAGCGGACTGCATCCCTTGAGGATGTGGGGATATATCTTACGATCACTAGCGTCACACACCAAGCACACAGTCAGGGCCTCTATACGCTGGAATCGATTGAATAAGGCTCTCGAGACAACTATTCTAAGCAGAAGACCGATTTTATTGGATCCTACTCCCTAATTTAAACCCAAGCTGAGTTCAGAGGCCACATTTAAATAAGATTGGCAAGGAAGATGATCACCAATGAGGAAGTTCACTTCAGACCAAAACCCTGTGTGTGATTTTTCAGGCCTGATCATAGGCTATACCTGGCAGGCCTCAAAGGGGAAAGCCTCCAGCCCACCCCTGCCCGGGGTCTTTGGCAGAGGTGGCGCTTTCTCCAAATTAGCTTCTTGCTTATATGACAGCAGCAAGTGATTAAAGCCTTGACCCTTACTTTCATTCTGGGTTACTGTCTTAATTGACACCTCGGACACCTGGCAGCTCTACATTCTCCAGCTCAGCCCTCAACAACTAAGGAAGAGATGAATGAGGGAAGGAGATTGCAAAGGGAAGACACCCTGGAAAACAATATTCTGCTAGAGTCCTACTTTATAAGAAGATATAATCTTTTGAGTGGTTCCATGATTCAGAATCAGGATACTCTCAGATGAGAAGACATCTTAGAGACTTCATAATACAATTTATTCATGAATATATGGTAGACATGAAGAAGAACTCAGGGGAAGAGACAAGGCTATATTGACTCTTCATCTGAAAATCTAACTTCCATAGTGCTATGTATTATATAGGGTTGAGTCCGGAAACACACAAGTTCCAGAATATCCTGTTTCTTGGTTCCCTTTTTGGAGTTGGTGTCTGTGATGTCAGTAAATCATATATGATGTTTATACTCCAAACCCAAGCGGCTGGAGAAAAAATAATAGGATAACCTGAGACCAGAAATGTAAATATATGTGTTTTGGTCACACAAGCATGAAACATCAACTTCCTCAAGTTTCTAGATGAACTTATTTCAGAGTGAAGGCTAAATACTTAAGAGTGTATATCATATCCCTCAATCACCACAGGCTTCAAGTTGTTTAGAGTTAGAGAGTGAAAGAGTAGATCTGCTGGCCAAGAGGCTTTAGCATTTTGTTTTAAAGCAGTTTTCATTGGAGACTTCTAAGAATGAGGGTGGCACAAATAGAGATAAATGGAGACCAACCACAGGTTCACCAACTGCATGAATTCTTCACTGAGGAACAGTGACAACGCACACATTTCCAGAAAAAATGGTCTCCAGCCTCGGAAGTGCGGGTACGACTACAGTGAGGCAGGACTGTGACTGCTCTCATCTTACAGTAGAGGGCACTGAATGAAGCTGAGAAGTGATGAAGGTCTTCAAAAATCTCCTACAGCACTCTCTACCACAGGACATTTAGCAGTTACTCTGTGAGCCTCATTCCAGAGTCTAAAATGAAGTTGCAATAAAAGACAGGAATTCAAGGAAGTCACCTTTGAACACAGGTCATCTCTGAGACTCATCTTTGCGTCTTAGACCTTTCCAGGTTATGCTTCCAGTTCTACCACTCGAGTTTCCCCAGTTTTCTCTGGCTATGTGTCAAATGTTAATACTGCACATTTTCTTTAAGAAAGAAATACAAATACTGCTGGCATGAAGCTAAAACTTGATCCTTAATAATTGAAACACACTTTGTAGAGGTACCAACTAAAGGTCCTTTCTAAGCGCAGATCTTCTATAATAACACCCAAATCTAAAAAATAAGTAAATAAAAGAAAACTCAATGGAAGCATCCCTAAGTATTAATAAGATCATTTCCTTTAGACCTTAAAAGGTATGAAAGATCTCAGTAAGAAATAAAGAGTTAACTATTATTTATCCCTCACTGTGTTGTTTATTTAAATGGAAATCTTAAATTCATAAATAATGTAGTTTTCCTCTTAAAAATGCTTATTAACACCATGCATATGGAACAGTACAAATATGTTTTAACAATAGACTCAAGGATGAAAGTAACTGATTCAAAAAGTGTGATTTATCACCTAGTAGGCTGTTCACTTCTTCAATGTTAAGTCTATGCATTTAAACAGTTTACCCTAAGGTAAAGATTTTATTTTTTAGAAAAAACACCTAAAGTATAGCACAAATTATCTGCCAAACAGAACAAATAGGAATTTGCAAAAAGCTAACGCTCAGGGAATGTTAAATACCTGTGCCTAAGGAAGAAACAAACAAACAAAAACAACTGCTTTCATTAAGCAAACATCACAATGAAATATTTTACGTATTAATACCACTAGAGGGCTTAAAGCATTTTGCTTAATAGAATTTCTTTCACAAGTTTGTTTTCTTGGCATAAATGAACTTCTATATATTCATCCTACAATCAAGGTTATTAAAAAAACATTGACACAAAACATAATAAAGTGACTAGATGAAAGGAAATTTTATAGATTGAATATTGTGTTAAGCAATTTAAGTGTGTTAAATAAACTGTATGGCTTCAAATATCACTTATTCTCAAATGACATTATTTCTGCAAATCTGTATTTAACAACATGGTTCTGATAAATGGTCTGAGCCATTTTCAAGGAAGATTAATAGCTTGAAAGCAACTCACAAAGTTCTTTCAGTCACAAGTCATCAACAATATAAATTAAAAATAATTGGCCTTCATTCAAGCTAGTCTCAATATTTCATAGGAATATTTACTTTCATGAAAATTTGTCTATGATTCTAACTTAGAGAAATTATATTATGGAAGACATTAAAAATGACTGTCTTTAAGTTCCCTCTTTAGTAGGATAAGTCACACATTTAATAAGTTTGATTTTGTCTCGAGTGGTCATTTATCTTTAAATCAATCTCATTATTCAGTCATATTGTGAATACATTTATGAGATAATGAGAGAATAAAAATTATAAGACTCAGCTAAAGAAAAAACTCTTACACCGACTCTAAAGCCTCTACTTACCCATTTACAATATGAACGAGTCCAGCTGCCCCGAGTCTTGGATGTGGGTAAAATAACACTACAAATAAATTTTTCATCTTTTGAAGTTGAAAATCTAAGCTATCACCACATTTTATGATAAATTACCTCTGTAATTCTGAAAAAAACTAATGAAATATAAACTGTTTCATTCACAAGGACTTGCCCGAACTCTATGTTCAGTTTTGGGGAAAAAAATATTAGATGTCATAGGATATTAAAAAAAATCTTTCATTATCTGAATAAATTTTCTGGCTAATAACACAATTCAAAACTTGAATGGTGTTAACAGTCAAGACATACTTGACTGTAACCTGGGTGGCAGGCGTTCAAAATACGTCGCCATCTGTAGTACGTGGGCCTGACCGGTCAGAAGGTCCTGCTGGTAAGCTCTGAGTACCATCTGACATTGCTACATATGATTTCAAAACCCAAAGAAACCCTAGTTGTCTGGAGGTTTTACTATTAAATGCAATCTTCCTGAATTCCCCCCAGAGGTTATGTTTTGCTGTGTAATTCGCAGGACCATCAAAGACATTGCCACCTAAGAGATATAACCTGCCACCTTTATTCCACCAGCAAAATGGCTAACATTTCCACCTCTTTACCAATCATAATAGCACTTACCCGTGAATTACAGCAGGGTGCTGTGAAATATTATGTGGAAAATGTATTTCTTTGGTTATATGAGCAAATCAAGCCCTCAGGTCAATTTACAAGGTTTTTACAAGGTTTTTTGTTTGTTGTATTCTTTATGAATACAATAGTTTTATATGACTAAACTGTAGATGCCGTGAGCAAAGGGCTTTTGAAAACTTAATTAGGTGCAGAGTAAGCATTCTAATAATTGAACTTGGTGCTATCATCACTGATAATTCAATAGGTTTACTCATATCACCAAAATGTAAGCAGTCGGCCTTATAAAAGTTTCTCATTCTGTACTTTTCTAACCTGTATCTCATAACATACTGATTATTCATGGTAAGATTATCTTTCTTCCCAGCATGGTTATATGAATATTTTACTTTCTCATCAGAATATTATCACATTACTAAATGTATTCCGGCAAAGATCACCATGACATAGTGAAAAATCATCACATTGTCCCGCACTTTACTTTTGTTTTCACCAAATATTTATTGTGTAATTAAGTTCTTCTATATCCAGGATGATCTTTTTCTTTCCAAGTTACTATGATCTTGTCAGTGGTGTTTCAGGAGTTCATAGTATTCCACCCATTCCTGCTCTTAGAATACATATGTTACTCTTAAATTCTGTTAAAGTGTACTCCACTCGACATCATCAAGGCCAAAAAAATTAACATTCTAATTTCATTAGAAAAGACTTACAGTGATACACCTCTAGTAGAGATCTTAATGCTTCATCCAGAATAAATATCACACGAGAGGAATATCCAGAGGTTATTTTTATCTCCTTTCTCTAATTTAGATGATCGCTGCATTCAAGTCTGAAAAATAAAAAATTTAAACTATCTTACTAAGTACAATGGCATAATTTCAATGTACTCTATAAAATAAGAAAAAATGTTAGAATATTCTCCTGAACATAATGTTTCCAAATACTGAATGAATGTATCATGAAGAATTTTTAAAATATAATTTATATATGATGCAAAAATCATCAGGCCCACCAAACTTATATTAAAAAGTACATTAAGTCATGCTCAATATTACTTCTTTTACTTCCCAATAAGAAATGAATCGGCACACAGTGAGACATCTTAATCACATATATTGTATTTCTATAAAAAAGAAGTGTATTTAGGATACTAAGAAAGGTACAAAATGTAATCTTTCTTTTTGTTTTAACAGTTAAATGATTATAAAACCGACCTAGAATTATTTTGGTGAACTAGCTTTTAGTATTGAAGCAGTCACAGGGAAGTCAATTTTGTCCTTTTATATCCAATTAAGGTACGCATATCCACATTACATTTAACAAAAAGGATATGTATTCAAATATTGTGAGAGATTTGTAAAAGGAAGCTATAGAAATAAAGTACCACCTTTTTACAATGAGCTGACTCTGGAGAAAAAAAATCTAAGGATATCCTCAGATTCAGTGGGAGAGGGACAGCCCTTGTTTGTTCAAGGGAGGTTGCCTATAGCGCAGCTATTAACTGAAATCGAATCAAACAACTTTAATGGAAAGGACTTCCAATGGAAAGGCTCCTTAAGGCTACTGAGCTGTTTCAAGCTGTTTTAACGGAAATAAACTTAGTATCTAGTAATAAAAACTACAATGTTTCAAGATACTGTGGCTTTAATTATTAAACCCAAAAAACAAAGCTATTTTAACTACAAATGCATTAACACTCTCACCTGCACCTCCCAAAGTTAAAACTTCGTGGAGTCACTGTATGTGAACCCTCAAGGTTGTAACAGAGAATAATAGAAGTCACCCAATGTGACCCTTGCAACCTCACTCACTGTGAGGGGAGGCAGCTTAAAGAATAAATAACTGGATAAAAGACCTGCTGCTACAAGAAAAAAAAAACTCTACCTCTGAATGTAATTACTAATGTCAGTCAACAGTAGCTTTTTTTTTTTTTTTCATGTTCAAACTGGTTTACTAATCCTCTGGGCAATGACAATGAGGCAATGTATCATGTTAATGTTCTGAGCCTTTTTGCCTTTTTTATTTCTTTGCTCTTTTTTTTTTTTCCAGTAGGTTCTCATTAGTTATCTATTTTATACTAGTATCAATAGTGTGTATGTGTCAATCCCAGTCTCCCAATTCCTCCCACCACCACCCCCAGGCCGTTTCCCCCTTGGTGTCCATACATTTGTTCTCCAAGTCTGTGTCTCTATTTCTGCTTTGCAAATAAGGTCATCTATACCGTTTTTCTAGATTCCACATATACGCATTAATATATGGTGTTTGTTTTTCTCTTTCTGACTTACTTCACTCTGTATGACAGTGACTAGGTCCATCCATGTCTCTACAAATGACCCATTTCGTTCCTTTTTATAGTTGAGTAATATTCCATTGTATATATGTGCCACATCTTCTTTATCCATTCCTCTGTCGATGGACACTTAGGTTGCTTCCATGACCTGGCTATTGTAAATAGAGCTGCAATGAACATTGGGGTGCATGTGTCTTTTTGAATTAGGGTTTTCTCAGGGTATATGCCCAGTAGTGGGATTGCTGGGTCATATGGTAGTTCTATTTGTAGTTTCTTAAGGAACCTCCATACTGTTCTCCATAGTGGCTGTATCGATTTACATTCCCACCAACGTGCAAGAGGGTTCCCTTTTCTCCACACCCTCTCCAGCATTTATTGTTTGTAGATTTTTTGATGATGGCCATCCTGACTGGTGTGAGGTGATACCTCATTGTAGTTTTGATTTGCATTTCTCTAATAATTAGTGATGCTGAACATCTTTTCATGTGTTTGTTGGCAATCTGTATGTCTTCTTTGGAGAAATGTCTACTTAGGTCTTCCACACATTTTTTGATTGGGTTGTTTGTTTTTTGATACAGAGCTGCATGAGCTGCTTGTATATTTTGGAGATTAATCCTTTGTTGCTTCATTTGGAAATATTTTCTCCCATCCTGAGGGGTGTCTTTTCGTCTTGTTTATGGTTTCCTTTGCTGTGCCAAAGCTTTTAAGTTTCATTAGGTCCCATTTGTTTATTTTTGTTTTTATTTCCATTTCTCTAGGATGTGGGTTACAAAAGATCTTGCTGTGATTTATGTCATGGAGTGTTCTGCCTATGTTTTCCTCTAAGAGTTTGATAGTGTCTGGCCTTACATTTAGGTCTTTAATCCATTTTGAGTTTATTCTTGTGTATGGTGTTAGGGAGTGTTCTAATTTCATTCTTTTACTATTGGTAACCCACTTCCTTTCTGATTGGTATGTCCAGTCTGATTTTTAATGCCTCCTTTGTCTCTGGTACATGACTTTTTTTTTTCCTTCCTGGTTGTGTAATTGTTAATCCTTGCTATTCAGGAATTTCAAAGGATAATTTTATAAACTGATAATAATTCTACATGAAATTTTCAAGGTAAAGAATTGATCGCAGATTCAAGAATTTCATTCAGTAGTATTTTCAATTATAACTTCAAGTTTCCTTTTTATCTGTTTGTTCACTTTTCTGTCTACGAACTCCTATAATGTATGCATTAGTTCGGTTACTTTTCTTTAAATCTCTCATATCCTTTCTAGTAACTTCTATATTTATGTTTATCCTACTTTTTTTTTTTTTTTTTTTTGCGGTACGCGGGCCTCTCACTGTTGTGGCCTCTCCAGTTGTGGAGCACAGGCTCTGGACGTGCAGGCTCAGCAGCCATGGCTCACGGGCCCAGCCGCTCCGCAGCATGTGGGATCTTCCCAGACCGGGGCACGAACCCATGTCCCCTGCATCAGCAGGCGGACTCTCAACCACTGCACCACCAGGGAAGCCCTATCCTACTTTATTTTTTGATAAATATTTCAAAAACATTTCATCATGTCCTAGGCAATTATTGTAACTGAAAAAATCCGTTTCTGTAATTTTGATTGCATTTTAGAATGGTTTCGTACATTTCTTTAGTCTTTCAGTATTTTCCCCTAGAGTCTGAGTGCTTGACCTTCATTTCCTTCTGTTGCATTATAATCACTTTTTGAAACTTGAATTTCTTTATTATGCTCTCACATTTTAGAGATAATATTTTGCTTCAACAGTATGAGACAATGAATTGTCAGAACTTTCTTGTAACACCTTGCGTCATTTAAGATAGATATTTTTCACCTCTTGTTCATTCAAGTGACTTACCTACTCTTGCTTATGTTGTAGGTGTGAGGTTTCTCTGTATACATATGATGATATTCCTTTTTAAATTGCTGAATGGGACCATTCAGTGACTGAAATACTCTGTGTGTGCAAGTGTATGTAATCACCATTGAATGTCTTTAATTCAAACATCCCCTCAAAAATGTTATTTGTTTTTTTTGACTGGAAACCAGTGACCGTGCTATCAGAAACATTAACGAAGGTTGTTAGGAAAAGGATATCATTATCTAAAATTAGGCAGATTACAATCGACCCCTGAAAAATTTTGAAACAATTTTTCATCCTGATATTTCAGGCCTACTTGGAAGTAATTATTGATTGTTCTGTAAGCCTGGGGTAGGATACTGGTAGCAATATTTACTCCCATATGGCCCAACAGACACATTTCAGGTAAAAACCACTGTACTAGCTTTTCTGAACATCTGACATCATTTTTCTAGTCAAGAAAACAACCTGCTGGAGAACACAGAGTTATAAGCTTGGAACCAAACATCAAAAGGGTGGTGGGGAGGGAGATAGTGACTCTCCCACTCAACATTCCTAACCCATTCATGCCTCCTCTCATTCCCACTCAACGATCAATGAAAGTCAGGTCTGTTTTGCTCTTAGCAAGGACTCCCATCCTCAGCATCCTCTTCTATTAGTGGACAACATCTTGCTGCCTCACAGGAATGGCTGGCAGTAGAACCCAAGTGCCACCCGAATTCCTATGCCACCCACAACCAAAAGGGCTCTTAAAACTCCATGTTCTGAGAGAGAATAGGGCTCTTGCTAGTATGTAAATTTCACACATGACATATTTAGATTTGTTTCTATGACCAAAAAAAAACACAAAGACAAAAACACAGTAAACTCTGAATGACATCATTTACAAACCAAACATCTAACCTCAAAACTCTCTCGTGTATCCTTTGATGCTTTCTGCAGCTGTCACTCAACCAAGGTTTTTGCACAAATAATCATCAAGACAGTTAACTGAAGAGATTAGCTGTTGTCATCAGGCTTGTATTGCCGGTCCTTCCCCATTTGATTCATTCAAATTATTTAAGAAGGACTTGACTTGATCGGCCAACAGTTAATATTACTTATTAGTTGTTATTTAATTTCATCGTTTCTTTTCTTTATGGACCCTTATGGATAACTATGTCTTAATATGCCTCAGTGATATTTTTCTATGTTAAATTTTCTAGAGTTAGTATTCAGACATTAAGAAATCTGTAATTTGTGGGGAAAAGAAAGTTTGTTTTTTCTCAGAGAATTTTAAAATTAGAAGGCTTTATAGTACAGTACAGGAAAGTCACATGTAAGAAAGAGGTCAGATTTCCAGGACATATTTGCAAGCTGTCTGCTTGATTTTGGGTGTAATATATCATCTGCTGTAACAATTTTCTCAATGGTATTTAAATCCCTAGAATATTCAACTAAGGCATCTACATTTTGGCTTTATTATATTTTGGTAAACACGTCTGGGAACCAAGCCACCACTAAAAACACAGATAATTGTCAGAAATGAACAGTGCATTCTGACTTCCAATTTGGGATTCAATATGCAGAGGACAGTACTGTCCATTTCCCCTTAGCATCCCACACTCCTCAGGGGAAGTCACTGTTACCTTGCAAAGTGTCTGCCTTGCTGTCACACACTGAAATCCAAAACAGAAGCCACCAGTTATCTGGCTAAAACTGAACACACACATTTGCATGACAATAATACAAAAGACTAGTAACCAACACTTACTAATTGCTCAATATATGTCGGGTCAACACTGTATATCAAGTTTTCATTCATATATGAGATAAGGAATATCATTATCATCTTCAGATTACATATTAGGAAAATGAAGCTAAGAAATATTAAGTGGTTTTCTCAAATCATGTACCTGCTAGTAAAAAACTTTCATGATAATGTTAATCCCAGATTCTTTCCATCAAATTATGCTATTTAAAAAAAAATTATGTTATTTTGTGACGAAACTATAACAGAAAATGAGAAGTTGTTTTAACCGAGTATGGACTGTCATGATATACAACACATTACAGGCAAGACTTCAATTTTTAAAAACTAAAATGTACAGATATCTGATACAATTTTAAATAATTAGAAAACATATGGAATAAACTTGATAAGAACTGAATCCTCTGAAGTATCATATTCACATGAAATTAAACAATAAGGATATGAATGTCAACATGCTAGAATGCTGAATGTCTAAGTTAAATCATTATAGAATATACATGGGAAATAAAAAGGAAATATTTATGTGACTCTCAGAAAAATACAGTTCAAATGTAAGTATATCCTACATTTTTGAGGTTTCCATAAACATGAGGGAATATATATATATATATATATATATATATATATATATATATATATATATATATAAATTTTTAAAAACCTGATTTTGCAAGAGTAAATGCTACGGAAGATTTAAGACAAAATTTACACACATAAAAATGCTTATACACTGAGTAGTTTAAATCAATATTTACATAAGATAATTCTATCTAATCCTATGTCATTCATGTTAAAATAAATAAATAACTGAATCTCTAATTAGCACTGCATTAATCTACATCATATAAATGCATATTTTGGACAAGAAACATTTGTAGGATATCAGATTTTTTTCTTTCAAAGTAAACCAACTTAACGGCATATAGTGTGTCTCTATATGTGATAGGCTGGTGTGGATTGAATTCTGAAAATTTTAAATAATTTCATACTATACACATTATTTTCTCATTAAAAAAATCTATACAGAATGTATTCTACATGACCAGTAATTACAGCTAATTTTACATGAGGGAAGTTTGTTAGCTATTTGTTGCTATAGTTTTTGATTTTGTGTATGTTTACTTTACAATTTCATAATATTTCTTTTGCTTACCAAAGAAACTCTTAGCTCTCACAAAACCCAGTATGTCAGTCAATGATTTAGAGATTTGCTGATAAACTTCACGTGCTATAGCAAGAGAAACGAAAAAAAAAAAGCCTATTTCTGCAGGATGAAATCAAGCAATTGGCTAAAAAAACTGGAGGAATGCACAAATTATAACCTCAAGAAGTATGTCTCTTCCTCATTAAGAAGTGTGAAAGTTAATCACGACTTAACGTAAGTTTTTCTTTTTTAAAATCTAGGCAGAATGGTGATATCGAGGATTCCATCTAATATTTTTTAGGTCAGTAATTGAGAAAAACCTTTGTATATGGGAGAAAAAAACCTCGGCAATTTAATAATCCAAATAAGGACAAAGAATTTGTTTTCAAGGATCAGCCTGGAAAGATACAGCACTGACAAAACTGAGAACAGAGGATAAAGGCTAAATGCACATTGGTCCACAGTGATAAAGTTGTCAAAATGCTGAATTGATTGAAGATGAATTCTTTTCTGTCAGTAGTTTCACAAATTACAGCCAGTGGTGCTTACTTGAAAACTGCAGAATCACCTAAGGGAAAACCAATTTTTTGTGCGGTAGGTTTATGATTTTGAATGCTTTCCTTCACTTGTTTGTGTAGTCACTGGGATTAAGTAAGAAAAGAGCAAACTGTGATTTTGGAGAGTTTGGGGATATTTTTCCATTTTTATGCAGTTTTACATCATCTGTATTTCATTTTCTGCCAAATATGGCAGCACTTTTTGCTGGATAACGTTTTAATATTTTTCATAAAAGTTTGTGACTTCAAGCAGTCGCTCCAAAAGAAAGTTGTTTGAAAATAAGTTTCTAAGCATTAGTTCAGGCAGTGTTAAACTATTCACATTCTATGGTGAGCTGTGTAAATTGTACTTGCTAATTAAACTGTCTTATCTAATTTTTTCAAGTGTTTCAGAAAGAAATAAAAATACTTATTCCATTTTAATTCAGTGATGTACTTATCTGCCAGACATATTTTCACTCAGGTTATGTATTTCTTTTATATTTAATAAAATATTCTTCATATTAAGATGTCAAAACCAGTTAAAAAGCACATTAAAATGTGAAATTGGAAAATGAGAAATATTTATCGTGATCATTTAACTGCACAATGCAATAATCATATTCACTATATTCCATTTTACTTTAAGTATAATAATACAAAATTAGTGTTTTCTTCATTTGAATAGTCATATACATTGCCATACCTTTTAACCTAAGAACAATTCCACACAATTAGAGAAAGCTATTCCCTTGGTTAGAATAATCACTGGTATTAAAAGTTACTAGACATTACTGGCTGATCATTATTTTTAATCATACAGGTAACATTAGTATTATGCTCTGAGAGTTTGACTAACCCCTTTTTTTAAAAGTACGGATCCCTTTTGCAAATCTTCTTAACCGATTATTAAGGTCTTAGTTTTCTTCCATTTTATAGTTTAAATATTTTTTGTTTCTTTTGAACAATTTGTTTTCGATCATCTTTTTGTTTGTTTGTTTGTTTTTGGTTTTGTTTTTGTGGTACGCGGGCCTCTCACCGTTGTGGCCTCTCCTGCCGCCGAGCACAGGCTCCGGACGTGCAGGCTCAGCGGCCACGGCTCACGGGCCCAGCCGCCCCGCGACATGCAGGATCCTCCTGGACCGGGGCACGAACCTGCGTCCCCTGCATTGACAGGCAGACCCTCAACCACTGCGCCACCAGGGAAGCCCCTCGATCATCTTTTAAACTAATTCACGTATTTCTGAAATGATGGGAAAGTTACAAGGATAAATGTCATCTAAGATTAAAATATTTATATTTCTAAATATTTAAAATATTGAAAACTTTGATATATTAAAAAATTTAAATACAAAAAATACTTTAAAATACTGAAAAAATCCCACTGCATCAGGCAATTATTCATACACAAAATATAAAAGGCAGAAAAATATACGCTCATGGATTTTGCAATCCAATTGCGGAAGGGATGAGAGCAACACACACAAAAGAAAAGGCTGGGCTCTCTCTTCAACCACCCCAAATCAGGCATTGTTCCTCTAAACAACAATCACAAAACACCTGTCAAGATCAAAAAGTCTTATCCTCACTTTTAAATCCAGTGGTCAATTCTGAGTCATTGTTTGACATAGTTTACTGCTAGCATGTGACCCAGTGGACCAGCCCCTCCTAAATAAATTCATCCTGAAATGATTTCTCCACTTGACCTTAGTTTCTGCCACCTCACTCCTTTCGGTCCCTTGTGCCGGTTCATCCATCTCCACATCTAAGGGCTGAACTTAAGGTGACCAAGTGTTCAGTTTTCAACTTCTCCTGTCCCTTTACATCTTCACTGTCTACAGCCAGACTGTCCAATACGGTAACAGCAGCCACCTGTGGCCATTTAAATATAAATTTAAATTAATTCAAATTAAATAAAGTTCAGAAAATAGCCACTCCAAAATCTGCTTCCTCTTATATGTCTTTCACCCCCGACATCCAAATAATCAGCAATTCATTTGGGCACCACATTCACAATATTTCCAGAATCCTGTCACTTTTCATCGCTTCCAAAACTATCAATGTAGTACAAGCCATCACTGGCTTTTGCCTGGGTTATTACAATATCCTCCTAAAGCTATGTACCTAAACAACAACATGCATGTTTCTGCCACAGGGCCTTTATACTTGCTTCTTGCTTTCCAAGAACTCTCTTCCCACAATCCTCCCTACTCCCATCTTCAGGTCTTATTCCCTTGCTTCCCTTTAGTCTCTGCTCAAATATTCCTCTCTGGGACTTGATCACAGTATATAATCTGATCTTTCTCCCTTACACATCTCACCCTGATTTATATTTGGAATAAAGGAATCCCCCCCCATTACCCAGATTTATGCTTTGGCAACTTTCCAGATATAGCCCCTTATATATCATAGATAATCATATTAATAACCTTACTTTAAAAACCACAAGCATTCTATTTTATGATGTGGCTTTTTACACTACAAAATACAGCATAACCATCTTTCCAATTCAATAAAGTTTATCTACACAATCCACTTTAATAACCTCAAGATTGTTTAGTATGTATGTTCCATCATATAATGATACTGAATTTGTTTCTGACTTAGAAGTATTCAAAACAGCACTGAAATGAACATCTTTGTGTGTGTGTCTTTGCACACTGGTCCAATACTTTACTTATTTCAAATCCAAGTAATAGAACTGATATGACAAACGGTATTCACAATTCCAATCTGGATAAAGCATTTCAAAAGTCAACCTTCCTACAACAGGCACATGAAAAGATGCTCAACATTGCTCACATTAGAGAAATGCAAATCAAAACTACCATGAGGTACCACCTCATGCAAGTCAGAATGGCCATGATTAAAAAGTCTACAGATAACAAATGCTGGAGAGGGTGTGGAGAAAAGGGAACCCGCTTGCACTGTTGGTGGGAATGTAAATTGATACAGCCACTATGGACAACAGTATGAGGGTTCCTTAAAAAAACTAAAAATAGAACTACCATACGACCCAGCAATCCCACTTCTGGGCATATATCCATACAAAACTATAATTTGAATAAATACATGCACCCGCATGTTCATAGCAGCATTATTCACAATAGCCAGGACATGGAAACAACTGAAAAATCCATTGACAGATGAATGGAAAAAGAAGATGTGGTGCATATATACAATGGAGTACTATTCAGCCATAAAAGAGAATGAAATCATGCCATTTGCAGCAACATGGGTGGACCTAGAGATTATCATACTAAGTGAATTAAGTCAGATATAGAAAGACAAATATCATATGACCTCACTTATATGTGGAATCTAAAAAAAACGACAGATGAACTTTTATACAGAACAGAAACAGACCCACAGACATAGAAAACATACTTATGGTTACCAAAGGGGAAAGGGACTGCAGAGGGATAAATTGGGAGTTTGGGATTAACATATACACAGTACTACACATAAAACAGAAAACCAACAAAGACCTACTGTATAGCACAGGGAACTATATTCAATATCCTGTAATAAACCATAATGGAAAACAATATGAAAAAGAATGTATATTTTAAAAAAATTATGAGATCTACATGAAAAGAAAAGCATAATCATCATTCCTAATCTACCTAAAGACAGTAAATACAACCTTACGTATTAAATTACTACTAACCCCGTATATTTTCACTTAATGTTCTTGGGGCTCAACCTTTTAAATAATCTGGTTCTTTTTTGAAAAGCTTCTTACCCCACAGTCTATTCCTCTGCACATTTTTCTAATGAGTTGTTGGACATTTTTTCATTGCTTTGCATGAATTATGTGTACATTTAGGTCTATTAACACTTTATCTGTTACATACACACAGACATTTATACATATATCTATATTTAATATAGAAATACGTACATATACACATATAATTTCATTTATGATATGTACTATTTTCTTTGCCATTCAGAAGTTGTAAATCTTAATTATTCAAATCCACTGTTTTACATTAAAGTATTTAATTTCTGAATTTTTCTCTAAGAAACCGTTTTCTTTGAATATTTTCCTAAATTTTCTCTCTGTACATGTATGCACTCTAGTGTATAATTAGTATAAACGTAGCATACATCTAACTCTTCAGGCTCTCTGGAACTAAGTCGCAAGTCGGGGATTCCGCACTGTGTGTTTGTTTCCCTGCACCCCTTGCCCCAGTGACTACATAGTTGATTTGTAAAGTTATCTTGAATATAAACTAAATCTCTCTTAATGCAACAGCCAGCTCCTTGGCTTTCTGGTTTTTTATACTAGTTTGTCTCTCTATTCCCATTTCAGATTCACTCTTCTAGTCTTAAATGTTTACTCTTCCAGATCAGAGATTCTCAGTTGACATGTGGGTGCTGAGACAACTGAGATTAATATAAGTCCATACTGGGTGGAGGGAAGACTACAGAAATCACACATGTGCTTCAGAGTTTGTATTTTTTTTTAGGTATAAGTCTTTGAAATAATCTTGAAATTACTGATCTCTGGAGGCCTATTACCTCTTTTTTTTCAGTAAATTACAAAATTTCACAACACAATCCAGATTTTAAAATTTACTAGCAAAGAGATGTTCAAAGTTTTTCCAGTATTTTGAAAATACAGTCTCCATCCATGAAAATATTCTGTATCTGTTGCAAGTAGATAGAATGGTTAGCTAGTGGTTGGTTAATGAATTTGTTACTTAATTTCCAGTTTTAACTTTACTGAGTCTATATTTGGATTCCTCGGAGTTTTCCCACCGTCTTGCTTTCATCAAACTGATTTATTCTTACTGTGGCTGAGCAGGACATGTAGTGAAGTATTTAATGTATCTACTTGATAGGTAAAGAGGTACCTAGGAGGTGGCGGTACTGGAACTCCCAGGGAGGTAAAAACAATGTAATGAACACACATTTTAAGTTTGAAATTCATAAAGATTGTTTCATTATATAAAAGATAAGATGAAGCTCGACAAAATCTGAGTTGTTAGTAAATATAAGCAGAAGATACCGTGATTTTTAGCTAGACCTTTTCACCATAGGGCAACGGAATCAGTAATCGCTTATGTTTATCAAAGGGAGGCGTAACACTTTACCCTTGAGAAACAATTAAAACAAAAACATCTTTCTCATTATATTTTAGACTATTACCACAACCATATATGGGTGTATACATATATTTATGTACACATAAATATATAAAGAATTCTAAAAATTACAAAAGTAAATGATAAATCATTAAACAGTTTCAAGGAGATGTACTATAGTATACTGTTTCATTATAAGTGTTGTTGACTAGGAAACAGATGTTTTATTTAGTATAATTAACCAACATCAATAATAAATAGCTGTATTTTGCAAATACAAACTCAAATAACACAAATATTACACCTTTAATAATAAGGACACATTTCAACAGGCAACAAGACTCAAAGGTGAGAATAAATTGTAAATGTACAGCATTTACAGTATAATCATCTGTTTCTCAATTGAAACATGTAGCTACAAAGCATTAAAACATATAAGGAAAATTTTTTTCTAGTGAAAATGGTACAATTAAACTAATGCAAAATACTCTCAACATATATTCTTAATTTACCTTCTCTTCAATCTGCTATTTTCTTATAGTGGTACCTCCCTATGTCTGATTATTATAACATATGATATTCCTTTTTTTTGGCTTTGGACACATTTTTGTTTATTTGTTTTTTGATAACTGCTATTTCTTTTTTTTATTTATGAATGCAAAATACCCTGTTTACACACAGCATCAATAAAGAGTTAAAATATGAAGTATGTAAATTTATAATGGCCTAGTTGTTTAAACATATTTAAAATCATCTCAAAAGAATATTACATAACTATTGCAAAACATAATCACTAAGAGCCCTACATTTTAAAATACTAAGTAGAAAAGTAGAATACAAAATTTTATTCATGTAATGAGAAAACACATATAAAGAATACATGTAAACAGGACAAGAAGTAAAGGGACATGGAAATAAGAAAACCATTAGTAAAATAATGGAAAATGAGTGTATTTTTCTGTCATTTATATTATTTCCTTTAGCATTAAATTGCTGTATGAACAATAACAAAATTTTGAAAAATTATTTTTATAAATTAAGGCCCAAAAGGCTCTGACTTCGGGCTTTTGCTCCTGTAACCTTGTTAATTAAACTTCCAGATCTAGTAATTGGAGACACACACACACACACACACACACCCCAAGCATAACCATGACTCACAACAGAAGAAGTTACTGAAAGTAATAGCTATTGTCTACTCAAACTCACCATCATGTACAGACACCCACAGAGAAATCTGAAAAACAACAAGAACCTCAGATTGTTAGTTCAGATACTCATGATGCCTCCTTTATAGTCCAGATGTACTGCAAGCTGGTACATAACTAATGAAACTTATAAGACAGGCTTAATTAAGACCATTTGAATTCATTCCATTCTGCTTGTTTTGCATAGGTCCATACAATCAAAACAAGTGGCAATTTTGTACTGACACAGAAGATATATATGTATTTATCTATATATTCCTATGTTAAATACTGGATTGTTCATATATTTCAATATAAGTGTTCACCTAAAGTAAATAAGGTTCTGTGTTTTTGGAAATTGTTATGTGAATATTATGTGTAAACCTTAATAAGAAATTTTAAAACATTTTATTTAAATAGCATATAAATATTATAACCAATGCAAAAGTAATATGGATAACCTAGGCCTTTTTTCTTAAAACATAGTTAATTCTCTTATTACTAGAAGCCTTCATATCCTAATACAAATGCTTGATTTATTTTATTCATAATGTCACTTTTTTTTTGGTCTTAGTGGTTCATTCTATGCTATGCTAATTCAAGCATCAAGACTGTAACTTTAAATAGAACCTATTTCACAAAATCAGATTCCACTTTCTACCTGAAACTGTGCTCATGAGTAATCTTTATTGGGGTAATAAAGATTACCTGGTAGCAATAATTCATTTTATAATGATTTATTTATTCTCATGATTTTTATTTCTTCAAAGTAATGTGTAAATTTCCTGTATCCCAAAGGACATTCTTCAAACCTAGTAGCAGGATGTTCCCATTTGGTGAAGTATTTCAGAATATATTTCAGACACTGACAAACTTGACTACAGAGGAAAAGTGATAACACAGTAACTTGATATCTCAGCTATACTTCAACAAAACATGAAAATTTAAAGATGAAAAGAAAAGATAACTTGATATCAAACTGTACCCATTCATTATTATATACATATTTACGACAACCTTGGCAAAGCTATAATAGCTTTAGGTGAGGACATCATTCTTCATGAAATGCTGTTGGCAGCACAACGGTGGGATTCATTTGGAATATTGTAGATTGTAAATAGACAAGCACATTATCACATTTTCTCAATTCCAATATCAATATTTCTTCACATTTTAACATTACTTAAATTGGGATGCATTCTGCAATGGATTTTTAAAGGAAACTTGCCAGCCATTATTGTTTTTTCCCCCAGGAAAGCTGATGTTAAATCAATGGTACCTTGTACAGATATTGACATCTTAGAATTGAGGATACAGAGTGTAAGCTGAGCATCTCATAATGGCTGATGCCAGCAAAAGTGTAAAGCAATATATTATCTCTACTACCACTAATTACTTTATTTTTCTTGAATGTGTCCATTTTAAACATAATTCAAACATATCCAATACAGGTTTGGAATAATTCCTTGTTTCATTAGAAATTATTTTTTTAAAGCCCTGCCTCTTTTCTGAACTCGAACTAATGAAGGTTATTGAAGTAACTACCTTCCACACCGAATGTTATCTTAATGCAAAGTATCTGAATAAAATTCAACAAGTTTTGCATAACAAACTGCTTTAAGAATGGGCGGCTTCAAAGGAACCCAGAAGCTATATATGACTTATTTTTCATTGCTTAAATTCAAAGCTAGTAATACTTCTTGTTTTTACCTTCAAAATCGGATTTGGTGTTAAAACATAAATACTAGCTTATTAGCGTCTTAAAAATGAATTATAATGTCAAATATATCACACCCATCATCAAGCCCGCTGCACAAAGAAAAACCGTACAACATTAACAGCAATGTGTCAGTGAGGTGTTAGAGTTAACTTAAAAAGAATAACCAAAGGAAAGAGAATCTTAAGTGTAACTAAAAAGTACATGGGAAAGTACACAGTTGAGTCAAGACAGGATACCACCTATCACTTTTTAAAAAGTTAACAAACCAAACTTCAAGTAGCCATAATCTTATTCATGAAATATTTATTACAAAAATAGTTGTTCATTTAGAATGCTTTTGCTATTTGTCACCACTAAGAACTTGCTTAAAATACATCAGCATGGCTTACCAATAATTTGAATGGGCCAGTCGTGTTGGATCACAATTAATTTACAAGTTTATCCAGAGTAGACTTTTGTTCCTATCGTGTGATGATTCTTTTCTCTCTCTGAGGGCATGAGAGGCACGTGGACAGGAAGTCTGCTTAATGAGCCAGTTTTTCTATAGGACATCGTGAATTTACATATTTGAAAACTCAACGCTTAAAATCTCATAAAATTGATATGAATGCCACATATTCACCAAACATAACTATTACTTTTTCATTACAGCAAAACTATTGTCGCCCGCAGGTCAGCAGTGGTGTGAGGGCGCTGTAACCCAAGCTCCTGCTCTGATACTTGCTGCACTTCTTGTGGAAAGTCACGCAGCAGAACCCTGCCCCTTCATCAGCACCTTCCGGTCCTCCCGCCATCACCGCATCCCAAGCAATGGCTGCGTGAGGTCACAAACACAACCTTCGCATTCGGGGAAAATGTCTGCTTCTCTTTCCTCTATGGTCAGAAACTGAATGGTGGCCTTTGTTGTGAATGTATTCTAGCACAGCTCTTTCCTCAGCAACAGAAACACACGATATGTCAGAGGAGGATATAAAAACACAAGATGTCCAGCTCTCACATCCAGTAGGCTGAATTATGTTTTTCTCTTTCCATAAGTCCCAGTATTTTCTGGAAGTTTTGAGAACAGTTTTTTAACCAAGGACTTACTAAATACTATGTTTTAAAATTTTTAAACAGCACCTAGGTATCATAATTTTCAAAAGAACTCACACGGTCTATTCAAGGATTGTGCCCTGGAAATAAAGGCTATAATATGAATCTTTCTGTCTTGAATGTGGGTAAAACAGAAGCCACAGTAAAGTTAGAAAGAAAATACCCTTTTCTTTCAGAATGTTGGGAGTAGCAGTAGAACAAGTATTATGAAGCAAAAAATAAAAAAATAAAATAAGACAAAGCAACGCAGTAGTGATAGGGAGAAACTAGATATCATGGACAAAGAAAGTCACCTGTCATATCAGTAAACAAAGGATGTTGCGACCATTAAGCTATCAGCCGCTGCAGCCACCCCAGACTGTGCACCCTGAGGGGATTTGGGATGGGGAAAAAACAGGATACTGGCCCTAGATGGGTAAGGTGCATGTCGAAGAATGATTTCAGTGAGCCCAAGCTCTTGCATCTTCCCATACGTAGAAAAGTGCTAGATTCGTTAACTTGAGGTGTCTGGTCTTCCTTTAATTAACAGTAATCTTTTGATGTTCTGACCACTTGGTCTTCATTGCAAAAACTCCTATGTATCCTGGCTCCTCCCATACCTCTTCAGAACAGTTTCTCAGAGCATCTGAGAGCTTGTCTCCTAGGCTTAGGTCCTCAGTATGTCCACCAAATAAAACATAATTCTCAACTTTTAGGTTGTGCGTTTTTTCCACTCGACAGCATTATAAGGGCAAAATAATTATATGTACATAAAATTCAAACCAAGAATGGGGTAAATCCTATGGAATAACAGTTTACTTTTATAATCAACAAAGGGTATTGAAAGCTCATATATTCAACCAATATTCTACTTGACTAGCTGCTTACAATGGTATAGAAGACATAGCTCTGTTCCCTAGGTGTTTACCATCTTGGGAAGAGTAAAGAAAAGCAAAATACGTATATATGTAACTCCAATATGAAGCAATTTTTAGAAGGTGAGTTTAAAAATTATCTTTGCTGATTTAGGGAGCAAACAAAACCTCAGCTATAAAGTTCTTCATAATTACACTATGCCTACATAATTCTTCTTTCACATATAACAAATTTTCTTCAGCCGTGTCAACGCTCATTGTTTTTTTAAAAATACTTATGAAATCTTCAATTCTCTCCCGCCCTGTTTGAAACCCTGGTAAAATAATGCTTTTAAATAACTGGGCCTCTGACCTCAGTATACATATCGGTATATATATCAACAGCAAAACTAAAATGTGTAAGTGCCTTTGGATTCCACAATCCGAAGTCCAGAATGCATGCTTTTCTGTAGCATCTTTATACCTCTTTCAACACTAACCCCTGATACAGGACTTAAATATATTTGCAAGTATCCTATGTTTAAAAATGCATCATACTTGCTTTTATTTTATCCCAATCCTACCTTTCAGTAAGTTACAAATGACAGACAATTTCAACAGAAATCAAACAATGATACCCACGTTTTTACCCATTAATCCTATCACAGAGGCAATCTAGTTTGGACCTTGGAGAACTGGAAATACAATCAAATGAAGATGATACATGATCATTCCAGCGGTATCAGAGAATGAAGCATGGCACAAGACACATGCTAATGATCAGGGAAGGAGAGCCAGTTGCAGGCTCAGGATCATGTGAAATTTGTCAGCAAGTGTGCACCACAGAAGGCATCAGATAAATTCTGAGATGATAGGTACCATTCATCGATAGGACAGCCAATTAGGAGAACTACCTTTAAATGCCACTGGAAGTACCTGCTGTTCTCTACTAGCCCAGGAAGTGAGGGGTGCTTCTGGGAATAGTCCCTTCCAGGGATCCCAGTGGAAAAGAAAGACTGCTGGGACCAGCCTCTGATGCTTTTGTCTCCTTGCAGCCCTGGACAACAGATTGAGGGAGGTGGGAACAGTCTGAAAGCATTTCGAGTGGTAGCACTCTTGATCGGTCTCCTTTTTTGGACTCTATCAGAAGTAAATTTACAGACAGACATAAGTCAGAGCATACCAGGGAGCCCCTGCTCACCAGGCCTGCTGAGAACGCCCGGCGGGCACACTGTGGAGCGCATGCTCCAGCTCAGACTGCGTCCATCTGAAAGATTTTCCCGACAGCTGCCAGAGACCCCTGCTCTGCCTTTCAGTCCCTGGTGTGGCTGCATCAGCAGCTCCAGGACCGAGTTCTCTGAACTCTCTGAGGCTCTGAGTCTTCTTTTGCTTAAAAATGACTATTTCAGTACTTGAAAAGATCTCAGTGGCTTATCCTCTCATGTTTTAGAAATTCAAACCACTCCTCTTTACCTTTAAGCATAAAACTTCCCTCGTAGCTGTGTTCCTTGTGTCTTTTTACCCTGCTGCTTTCTTTTGTGCCCGAATCTGCCCACTGAAATAAAGCTCAAGTGAAACTCAGGCAGTCACAGGCAGGACCGTAAATCCAAGGTGACTGTCCAGTACAGGCTGAATGACCGTCTCAAAATCTGGACTAGACTACTCAGGTCAATGAATTCTCACTCAGTAGCTTAGGCAGAGATATGAAAAGTACCCACAAACACTATCTTGCCTTATTCCTTAATTATCAAATATTAACAAATATGCCAAAAGACTGATGATAAAATATAATGCACTTAAATAAAAAATCTCTCATTTTTTCTCTTTATCTAAGTGAACCTAACTGTATTGCATGTTACACCTTATTTTTTTTAAGTTGTTCACAGAAAATGAGTTTAATTAATGAAACTTCCCATTTTAGCAGGTCCATTTTGCAACTAAGTCAAAGGGGCGATGGTTTTGATGTTTCTCCTTGTTTTACAGTCGAGTAATGTCAAAGATAGAGTCGACACCATCCTCACCATGAGGAACGTGCACAAAAAAGGAAACCCATGGGCTCTGGAAAAATAATAGAGTCGTGTTAACAGTCAGTGAGGGAAAAAAAGATGTATAGCTTTGGATGCGGCTGGTTTATGGGCCAGGCAGTGGCCTGGAAGCCCAAGACAGGGCTTTCTTATAGCACTGGAGCCTGGAGACTGGAGCCTGGGAGGTGAATTCTGTCAAGTCAGGCAATCACTCTACCCAGCTACACTTCAGGTAACTAACAAGCAACATTGGAGCAAGGCTCTACCACACAGCTGATACCCTAGGTGCCTGGGGAAGTATTTTAGCAAATATACCCTAATTTTTAAATCATGGAGATGTACAGATGTTAGAGATCACCTGGTCCACTTCACCTGATCCATAAATTACCTCTTCCGCCTACATACCAAGTATCAGTTCAGTCTCTGCATCTTGGGACAGGCTGCTCATGAGGTAGTTAATTCCAAATTGGACCAGCTCTAAATGTTGAGGAATTTTCCCTTATCTTGTGTTGACAGCTGCCTCCAGAAACCGATATCCACCGGTTTGGGTTTTGGTGCAACTTTCACGACTGGCTGGTTGTACATTTGTGCCTATTTTTTAAAAAATTTTTTATCGAAGTATAATTGATTCACAATGCTGTGGTAGTTTCAGCTGTACAGCAAAGTGATTCAGTTTTATATATATATGTTATATATATATTCTTTTTCAGATTCTTTTTAGATGATACACCTAAATTTTATTTATTGCTGCTTTAATGGAATTAGAAACAGTTGTGTGGTCATATTACTTTACTGAGGAAGTTTTATGTAAATCACTTGCATATTTTATTGCTATTTTTAAATTTTTACTTCTCTAGAAACACAATTGATAATAAAACCAAAAGCTAATGCCATCTTTTCTATTCATTTTTAAGTATAATACTTTTATTATTGCAATGATTACATTAAAACACATTTTGACTGCATTAAAATTGCATTTCGAAAGATGTTCATATTCCTCTTTAGAAAGAAAAAATAGCATATATGGGTGTATTAGTGCTTTCAGGAGGACCACAGAATTTTAGGTTTAAAATATTATTTTGAGACTCTCCTAACTGTTCCATCTCCCTTAATTTACGGAGTGAGAATGATGGGGCCCAGAGAAAGTTAGTAATTTGCCTACAGTCACACTGGATTTTAGTGTACAAACTAAGATTTCAATCCTAGTCTACTAACCTGTGCTTTTTTTTCTGTTTTAAACATTTCATCCACAAGAGAGGTGTGTATTTTCTAAGTTTAAAGCTACGCTATAGTATCTTTCAAACATCTGAGAGTGTTAAGTAAATGGATTCTCTGTGCTGCAGCTTACTTTGGAGAAAAGCAAAAGCCAAAGAGACGTCTTACTCCAGATACACATTGATAAACACGGATCTCATCAGGGGAACGAGGACTCCTAGGTTCTGTCTGATCTTTCCTATGCTGATTTGTAGGCAGTTCAGCTTTCTTTCATGTGTTGTAACAAGAATTGGCTTTTATTCGACTTTCCCATTCCTGACCACAGATTTTAATAGTCACTGATGATACATTTTATTGTTAGCATTTTAATATCCATATAAAATAGAATCATTAATAGACAAAACGTGCACATATAAACCAAATTATTGGTGAAAGCAATGAACCAGGTCTGTCTCTGCCCCCCTCTGTGTTTTGTTTGCAGTGTCATGACGGACAATTCACAGATGATACTTTGGAGATAGCTCTTCAGTCAATAAAACTTTTACTCTAATCCACCACCAAGACTTTTGCCTTATGAGACAGCAAGTCACATACAACAAAAATCTAAACTACTGTCTGTTTTGTCTCCTGGTAGAGAGTATGTTTCTTTGCTGAAAAAAAAAAAAAAATTAAAGAAAAAATAAGAAAAGAAAAAGAAAGATGGGACTAAATAGAAAACTTAAAAGGGATCTACCTGATTTCCTGATGACTAGAAACAGTTGACTTTGAAGATGGAAGCAGATGGACATATAAATAAGATAAAGAGCCCACTTCAATAACCTGTATATCAGTGTTTCTTAATCAGTGGAGCGTTGATTCTCTTTGAGAATGATATATAAAGGTATGTATGTGTCCATGCCCTAAAATAATCCTGAACTTAGATTTTTTGCTTATTTATTTTATTGCAATTAAAAAGCTATTTCTTCACATGGAGAGAATTCATAATATAATCTTCATAAGCAATTGTTTTTCTCTTTTTAATTTTTCATGCAATTAACTGCTTCTTCTTGAAAATAAATTATAAATTTTGCAAGTAAAATTGCAAAAAAAAAGCCCACAAATTTTATTTCTGCACAAAAAATAGATTTCTGTGAGATTCCATATTTCATTTTCCCAAAAAAGAAGCTAAAATGTTCAAATCTTAGACTTAGCCTTGATAAAATATATGCCATATATATGGTACTTGGTATTCATACATATAGTAATTTTTTATTACAAAACTCACAGACTACATGATGGATTGCCTCCCCCAGTCTCACTCTCAAGAGACGACTATTATTAATGTTTTGTTGTATCATGACAAATTTGTACCTAGGCAGCAAAAAATACCTGGTGTTTTTAAAGAAAACTGGAATCATCTTCTTCAACAGTACTGTAACATTTATTGTTTGTTTTAACAATACTATCTAATCGCTTTTGCCTTTTCGTATTGATATGAGTTAGAAAACGCTGACTATAAAATCCGTGTAATTAAAAAAAAAATACAAAGCTGAAGTTGCCATTGGTGACACTGCTGAGGCTCCGCACTGAACGCTGTGACCCACTATTATTATCCTTGTCTTCACCTGAAGGAAATTATCTGCAGCAAATCCTTCCTCACCGTTCCTACCTGTGTCACCAAGAAAGGATTCTGAATGTATATTTCATATTTAAGGTCATCTAAGAATTTATGTTCAGAATGGTTTGCAGGGTTTTAAGGTGTTTCTAGAGTTTCCAGTTGATAAACACTGTTACTCATTTTCACCTTGGTCCACATGAGGCTTAACTTTTCAAACACTGGGAAATGTGAACTGACATCTGCCTCTGATGTCTTCTTGCACAATGGCTCTCACCTTTGTTTTCAGCATCGTTATGATGACCACACAGCCTTAAATAAACATGACTTTTTTTATTATTTACCCAAATAACCCATGCATTGTTCAGGCCAAATTTATTCTCCTTACGTTGGCCTGAGAACGATGCTGTATTTTTTTTGTTCCAAAAAATCAACCCACCAGTTTTGCCTGAATTTTAACCAGGTGCTCCAAGATGCTTGCAAGAAAGCTTTAGATATACTATCACATTTTCATTTCTTAGCAGAACCCTTCAGAAGGTCCTAACATTAAGTGCCTTGACAAAGTTCAGGACTGCAAGAAAATACTTTTAAGAATTTTTGTCAGCATCTCTGATGACAGAGCAGCTCATGAAAAATCATGATTCAGAGCTGTGGTTTTCTTTAGCAAAGAACCAAAATCAGATAGGATGTCAAGCCTACAATGGTTTCCACTGCACACAACAGTCTGAGATTTTTCTTTCAAATGATGTTTTTATCAGTAAAGTAACATTTCTATGTTTTTAAAAAATCAATGGTCCCTGAAGTTTTCAAAATGGGCTCCCCTAAAATTTCACTGATTGTGCCAGGATGTGCATAACTGATAGATGTTATTAGTTCTTTCATTTACTTATTAAAGGGAAGTCCTGTAGCTTTCATTTCTCTTTGATATTCAAAACATTCAATGAAGTGTCAGTGATCTAGGATTAATGTTACAGTTTGAAGGAAGCTTTTCAAATATTTTTTCTTTATCTATCTCACCCCCAAGGGGCCAGGGAGCTGTAGTATTTCTAGGCCACCAAGAAACCAAGGTATCTCAAAGTGCTTGTGGTTAAAAAACAAAACAAAACAAGGTAATGCCATGAGCAAATCTGCATGAAGCATAATGATATGTCTGTTTGTTTTGGAAAATTCACATATCAAAACAATAAGGGTCTAGTCATTTTAGATCAGGTCTTTTTTTCCCATAAGAAAGTGCATATCTTTCAATGCACTCTTTCCTTACACATTTTACCTTGAGATAATTAAAGATTCACATAGAGTTATAAGGAATAATAGAAATCCTTTGCACCTTTACCCAGTTTCCCCCAGTGGTAACATCTTGCAAAACTGCAGGGCAAATAACAACCAGGATATTGATATCAACACAGTCAAGATACAGAACGTTTTCCTCACCACATTCCTTCCCCGCCCTATTCCTCCTTCCTGAGCCCTGGCAACTACTAAACTGTTCCCCATTTCTAGAAGTTTTTCATTTCAAAAATGTTATATGATGGAATCACCCAGTATGTAACATTTTTGGAACCAGCTTTCTTTCATCCAATGCAATTCCCTGGAGATTGAGTCAAGCTGTTGTGTGTTTTAATAGTGTGTTCCCTTTTTACTGCTGAATAGTGTTCCAGGGTATGAATATACCACAGTTTAGTTCACCATTCACCTGCTGAAGAACATCTTGGTCCTTTCTAGTTTGGGGCTATTACAAATAGAGCTGCTGTGAATATGTGTGGACAGATTTTTGTGTGAATGGTTTTCCTTTCTCTGAGATAATGTATTTTTATGATGGATCAATGTCAGGGATCTCCTTCAGCTTTGCTGAATTAATATTTCCTTTAATATCACTTTTTCCCATGAAAATAACATGTAGCTTTTGTGTCCTATCTCATCATTCATGAAAATAATACCACAGATCTCTAACTGAGGATTCTTAGTTTCAAATGAGGGACATTGATTTCCCTGAATAACACAGAAAGGAAATATATTGAAAGGTTTCAGAGTAGCTCCCAGAATCAGCAAGTAGAAGAACTAGGTTCCCAAAAAGGGCAGGGACGAGAAATGCCACGCCATACCCAGGACCATAGCAAAAATCTAACAGAAGAAATATGACAAAGGCACTACTCTGATAACAGTGGACTCTGCATTTAACACCACTGCCCAGGGCTCTTCTGCAAGCCACTGGCCAGTGTTTCCACTGATGCCACTTAACATTCTTACAAATTGGATTATGCTGTTGACACTGCCACAACTGCCAAAATGGATCTCCCATTACCATTAGTACACAACTATGTGCACATTCTACATATCCCACAGAATGCCCCCTCAAAATCTGGAATCCCAGAGAAAACAGTGTACTGAATTTATGGTACATTTTCTCATTAACAATTGAATTGATAGCTTTAAATTTGGGGCCACTTTACTGAAAAGGTATCAGCAGATTGAAGAAAAACACAATGGACATATTGTATAAAAGCATAATTTACCTATTATATAAAAACAAGTTCCTTCTATAATTTTAAAAAAGAAGAAGAAAATAATAAGGGTTGGTGAAAAGAGAACGTGGGGAAACTGGAGCTTTCATGCACAGCTGGAGGAAATGTACACTGGAGCAGTTGCTTTTGGAAAGTGGTCTGGAAGTTCTCCAAATGGTTAAAAAGAATTTCCACATGACCCAGCAATCCTACACCTAGTGACAAACCCAAGAAAATTAAAACATACAGCCACGCAAAAACTAATGCATGAGTGTTCATAGCAGCATTATTCAAAAGAGCCAAAAACCAGAAACAACCCAGATCAGATATTCAGCAACTGATACAAATCTGGCATTCCATGCAATTGGAATATTAGTCAGCAAACAAAAGAATGAAGTATTGATTCATGCTACAACACGGACAGACCGCAAAATCATTAGGCTAGGTGAAAGAAGTCCATCACAAATGACCGCATAGCCCATGATCCTATTTATATGAGATATCCAGAACAGAAAAATCTATAGAAAATAAGGCTGTTCGCCTATAACTGGGTAGGGAGAGCAAGATGGGAAGTGAAATTAGATTATGTTGATGGTTGCACAACTCTTTAAATCCACTAAAAAATCACTGAATTGGGGGCTTCCCTGGTGGCGCAGTGGTTGGGAGTCCGCCTGCCAATGCAGGGGACACGGGTTCATGCCCCGGTCCGGGAAGATCCCACATGCCCAGGAGCGGTTAGGCCCGTGAGCCATAGCCACTGAGCCTGCGCGTCCGGAGCCTGCGCTCCACAACGGGAGAGGCCACAACAGTGAGAGGCCCACATACCGCAAAAAAAAAAAAAAAAAAAAAATCACTGAATTGTGCATGTTAAATGGGTGAATTTTATAGTATGTAAATTATATATCAATAAAACTGTTGAAACAAATGAAAAATAAGTTCATTCTGTCCTCTGACTGTTTGAGCACTCTGTAATTTCCTCTATACGTTATACACATACCGATAAACAGATTAATAGCTACTGATATTTGTATATTTAGTCTCATTTTTATTGGCCATCTTATTAATCATAGAGATTGTAGTAAGACACCAACGAGGCCATGATAACGTTTTGAAAGTTTCAGACACGGATTCACCCACCTGCCCTTTGGATTCCCTTACCTCTTACTCTCAACGACCTTTTGCACCATTATACGTATCGCCTTTATATATTAAAGATGATGATTAGTGTATTCTCGTGGTCTATTCTCCACTTCCAGACCTCCCAGTAATTTCTGGCCCTTTTCTGACCCTACCACTCTGCTGAAACGCTTCTACTTCCTCTAAATTGACAAATGACTCTCATTTTTCTTTATACCTCTGCATTATTTAACACGTTAATCACTCACTTCTTCATCAATTCCTGTGGCTTCTTAACACCCACTCCCTTGTCTTTTTTTCTGTTCTCAGACTAATTATCCCCAAGCACATTTTCACTTTTCTCTCCTATTTCTTAAGTGCAGGTTTTCCCAAGGGTTTGAGTCTTTGTTTTCCTTCCTCCTGTTGTCCAGTCTTTCCAGATGATCTCATCATACATGCCAGGTCTTCAAGTCACACCTACTGATCTAGTAACACACTCATTGGTCTATCCTGGCAGATCTCAGAGATACTAGAGGTTCTAAGTCCCCGCAATAGAGTATCGCAATGAAGTGAGGCACATGAATAGTCTGGCTTCCCAGTGCATCTAAAAGTTACATTTACACTACACTGTAGTCTGTTAAGTGTGCAACTGCATGTTTTAAAAAAGAACATACACACCTTAATGAAAAAATACTTCTCTGCTAAAAACGCTAACCACCACCTGAGCCTCCAGTGAGTCATGATCTTTTTGTACTAATCGTAACACCGAAGAGCACTGATCACAGATCCCCCAAACAAGTATAATAATAACGAAAAAGTTTGAAATATTGTGAGAATTACCAAGAAGTGACACAGAGACATGAAGTGAGAAAGTGCTGTTGGGAAAATGATGCCAACAGACTTGCTCGACGGAGGGTAGCCACAGACCTTCCATTTGTGAAAAACGTAGTACCTGTAAAGAACAGTGAAACAACACACGCTTATATCTGCCTAAGTCTATTCTGTGGTACAAACCAAAATCACAAGCAATCATCAAAACTGTAGCCACAATCACCAATACACCTGTTAGGCCATGTTCTATATGCTTTCCAGAGAATATAACACCCAATTTTCATGGGGACAATACATGGTGTACAAACTTTGTCCATTTGATAGACGAAGACACTGACGTTTAGAAAAGTAAATAATTTATCCACAGGTACAGATTTTAAGTGGCTGGGTTGGGATTTATACCTGGTCATTGTCTCTAGAGCTGCAGCTAAAACATTATGTTGGCCTCCAAACCTGTATTTCAAATGGCTTAGTGAGCATATCAGTGTTCCCCGGGCACTTTAAAACTCACATAGGAAACGTGTTTTCCTAAAAACCTGTTCTTCCTATTAAATTCCTTAATGGCACACAGTCATCTTAACAGGAACCTTGGGTTTTATTCTGAACTCCTACCTCTGCCACAAGCCACATGCGTTCAGTGTCACCACTGCTCTCCACCTGTAACACCTGTTTCTTGTTTCAGGGTCCTCACCATCTCGCCCCTGGACTACTGGGAGTCTTCCCCACGACCTCCTCCTTAACCCAATCTTTCTTATCCTGTGGTCAATGTATAGTTTTGCTGAAATCCTTGCTTAATGATGTGCTCACCTAGAGGGTTAAGTCAAACCTCCTGTATTGCACACATCTCTGTCTTATCACTCCACCTCTGTCCACTCCCTGTCGGTCTACTTTCTACTTATTCTGAAGTGCCTGTGCTTTCGAGAAAGACTCCTTTTTCTCAGCCTCATCTGTGTTTTTGCACTCCCTGGTCCTCTTCCAGATTATTTCAGGCCATCTCCTGTGGAAAGCTTTTTCCGACCACAGAATGCTCTGATTAACCCCTCACTCCCACTGTGCTCCTTTTCATCTGAGAACTCTTTTATCTGGGAGAGGCAGCATGAGCTTTGAAGCCGTATACACCTGCCCTAGGAACCCATTTTCTATATTCGAGATCCTGAAGAATTAACTTCAACAAGCTGACTTCCAGCTTTCACATCTATAAAATGATTGCACTGACACCTACATCAAAATGTTGTTGTGAAGATACTGTTAATATAAATAGCCTCTCCAAAAATGCTAGACATCATTGTACTCTTCCAACAAACTAGACAGTACACTGTATCTCTCTCCCACCACTAGGAGTGCAGCTTCTTACTACTCTTTTGACTTCTCCAGTCCTTTGCATGATAGGTGCTTAATTATGTTTCCACACACAAATGAAGTTTTGCTATTAATGGCTTCAAGTTACAGATATTCATAAATATACATTTATGTACAAATATAAATATCTAGTTATCCAAAATGCTGACATGTGCTTTCTATTATAATTACATATCTTTATTCTTAAAATGCTAAAATCTGAAATATAGAATTTTTAGACATAGTTGATACACACAAGCCAATAGTACACACGTTTGTTCCAAACTGAAAGAACAAGCGCAAACGGCAGAGGGTAGAATAACCAAGGAGACTGGAGGAAAGTGAAGAAGGTCACCAAGGTAGCAGAATTCTGAATCACAGGGAGTGCACGCACAGGCTAGCAGAGGCCTGGATATAAGGGGCTGGAGAGGACTCCGGGCTTAGGTGAAGAGCCATGGGACCTCTAGGAGGACCAGACGCTGACACCAGCTGTCTTACTCTGTGGACAATGCGCTGTGAATGGAGGCTGGAAGCAGAAAGATGACCCAAGATGCTACTGCAGTGGTTGCAGGAAGAAACAGTGTAGGGATGAAACGTTCTTAATAATAGTGCACAGCTTTTATATCATCCTATTGGACTCACTACACTGTTTTCTTCAGAGTGTTAAATTTTCTACTCATTACTATTCTATTCATTTCTATTCAAACATTGTCAACCAATGTTTCAGGAATGTCTACCATGTGTCGGGCACTGTTATAGGCACTACCGACAGAGCAGCAAACAAAGAGACAAAAACAAGTGACCTTTTGGAACTTTCATTTTACTGAGGTTGGGGGCAGGGGAGACAAAGAACCGAGCAAACGAGTGAAATAAATAGTATATTTGAGAGTGACAGATTCTAGCTGGAAGGATAGGAAGAGCCACGATGGGTGAAGTACTGGAATTGAAACAGGCTGAACACGGAAGTCCTCCCTGAGAAGGTGATCCTGCCTCAGAATTTGATTGGAGGTAAAAACCAAGTCACGATGATATCTTGGGAAAGAACATGCTGAATTGGCAAATGCAAAGAGAAACTGCAAACTATTCTAGTCTGAGTTTACACAGGTGATTTTGCAGGGTAATCGTTTGAATTCTTATGATGGTCCCCAAATCACTGCACTCTGTGGCCAAAAAACTCAGAGCAGTGAGACAGGAGAGCCTGGGCTCACACTTCAAAACACGCCTCCCTGATGGTTAGTCTCTTCTGTCAACACTCAGCTTCCTTCCACAACTCTATCCTGTCTTTCTATCACACTGACTTTAAGAAGAAGCTATAAGTCATACAAAGTCACTAGTGCAATCGTGAGTTAGCTTTGACTCCTTTAGAGAAGCTATGATGTAAATTTCCATGTTCAAAGGACATTAGTAAATCACCTTTTTATTTTTAAGAATCAATTTTATTCATTCATTCATTCATTTATTTTTGCCTGCATTGGGTCTTCGTTGCTGCGCGCGGGCTTCCTCTAGTCGCGTCGAGCGGGGGCTACTCTTCGTTGCGGTGCGTGGGCTTCTCGTTGCGGTGGCCTCTCTTGTTGCGGAGCACGGGCTCTAGGCATGCGGGCTTCAGTAGTTGTGGCTCGCGGGCTCTAGAGCACAGGCTCGGTAGTTGTGGTGCGCAGGCTTAGTTGCTCCGCGGCACGTGGGATCTTCCCGGACCAGGGCTCGAACCCATGACCCCTGCATTGGCAGGCAGATTCTCAACCACTGTGCCACCAGGGAAGTCCCAGTAAATCAGCTTTTATACAAAAAAAACCTAGCGTGTGCTCCAACTCTGGATCCTTCAAGATTATAGGAAAGGGAACAGTTTCAGAGGTTAGAAGAATCACAGCTCTGAAGGCAGGCAAAACCAGGAGAAAATAACCCCCTGGAATGGAACATACTCCATGAACAAGTGCATTCGCTTTGGTCGGGTGTCCACTGTCACTGTTTCTTCTGCTAGCTGTGGCGATCACTCTATGAGGTGAGGGTTGTATTTCACAGAGAACTATGGTTTCTGCCGAGAACCAGGGCCATCTAACCAGTCGCCAGGATCTCCAGCCTTGTTCTTGCATGATTCCTGGACAAGGCAAATTCCTATAGATGCCGCTGTTTCTACACGTGCTGCTGCCACCTCCCTGCAGATACTCTACTGGGCATTGCTTTCTGCATTACAAATGTACAGGGCATAGCAGCTCTCTGCCAGGGATCATCGCTCAACACCTGACTATATGAGCCCATGATCTCTTCTGCTTTTGGTGTTTTGGTGTTACCACTCATTATTTGAATCATTAATGGATTTAGATTACTTATTTCATAGCAGCCTTTAGAAAACTTACTGAGAAAGACCTTGTGATCATTAATTTTAAAAGTCACCTTGACTGGGCTAGAAGATGCCCAGATAGCTGATAACACATTATTTATGAGTATGTCTGTGAGGATGTTTCTAGAAGAGAGTGGCATTTGACTCAGTAGATGGAGTAAAGAGATCCACCCTCACCAATGAGGGTAGGCATCATCTAACCCCTTGAGAGTCCCAACAGAACAAAAAAGCAGAGCGAGGCTGAATTCTCCCTCTTTGGTGGAACAGGGATGTCCACCTTCCCCTGCGCTAGGACATTGGAACTCATGGGTCTTGGGTTTTCAGACTCTGGAACTTAGACACCAGTGGCCCCATGGTTCTCAGGCCTCTGGATTAGAACTAAATTACTCCACTGGCTTTCCTGGTTCCTCGTCATGAAGAAGTAGGTCCTCAATCTCCATAACCATGTGAGCTAATAACCCCTATAAAAATTCTCTTGAGATATATATATATATCTCCTATGGGGTCTATTTTTATGTAAACCCATTGGTTCTATTTCTTTGCAGAATCCTGATTAACACAAACCTATTCTGTCCTCTTTCCAGTGTATTATTTTAAAGACATTTCAAAGTTATATTAATTGCGTCCTAATATTTCACGAAGTTCATAGAAGTGTAATTTCAATTGTTACTTACAGTTCCCTGTGCACTTCATGCCACAGGTGGCTCATGCATGAAATAAATACAACTGTCAGTCGCCAGGCCACATTCAGAATGCTACCTCCCTCTGAAAACTAACACTTCCTCTCCGAGCCAACCTCTTTATGCCTGAGACTTTATTCCTACACAATGATTTATCCTATGATAAATAACTCAGTCTTCATGCAAATGATTTTCTTGTTGGCCCATCCTGCTTGTGTGTTAGACACTTCCTAAGGTAGCACCACTCAATACAGACTCAAACTGAAATCCCTGTCGCAGGTAAATGGAGGAGAAACAATAAATAAATAGGTATTTGTTTTGTATGCCAAATAAAGGTATATATTTGAAATATCTATAATCCATAAAAAAGATTAGGGCTTCCCTGGTGGTGCAGTGGTTGAGAGTCCGCCTGCCGATGCAGGGGACGCGGGTTCCTTCCCGTCTGGGAAGATCCCACATGCCGCGGAGCGGCTGGGCCCGTGAGCCATAGCCACTGAGCCTGCGCGTCCGGAGCCTGTGCTCCGCAACGGGAGAGGCCACAGCAGTGAGAGGCCTGCGTACCGCAGAAAAAAAAAATTACTACTGGATAGTAGCAATGACGAAGTGAGTGCCCACTGACTTCTCCATTTCCTTTTTACCTTCTTGCTCCAGGATCAATGCTAAGGCCTCAGGACTAAATAAAAGACGTTCCTAGTCTGATCTGATTTTAGCGTAGGCACATCATCTAGAGGCTCCTCCCTCTCTCCACCTCACACTGACCATCCAGTGCGTTCCGAGGCTTAATATGAGCTTTTACTTTCATCTTCATCCCAAGTTTCTATTGTTGTAACTACTTCACACTTCCACCCCTTCGGTTTCCTTAGTTTTGTATCTGCAAAGTATTATGCACTCAATAAATGGCCACTGAATGAATAATATACGACTTAAATAAAAGACTAGATAATTCAATTATGAAGAGAGCGCTCGTTAATGAATTTGTGATCACGTCTTTACTACAGCCGTCAGCCTCCCAGCCTTAGCCATGGTGTTCGGATCTTATTTGAATAGCTGCTGTAGTTTATCATGTCCTCCAGATACTGTAAAATGTCAGTGTGGTTTTTATCGTGTGATGTTATGAAAAAAAATGAAATAAAATATCACTAATTTCTACTTCATTAAATTTGGGATTTGTGATATTTAACATGCTCTGGCCTAAAGGCTACCTTTAATCACACACTAAACAAATGAGTAGCTTCCAGTACGTAACAGGAGGAATGGCAAAACCCCTTGGAAAAAGCACATTGTTCTTATGCCAGCTGCTGATACTCAGTATAAGTAAAATTAGGTTGAGTATATCTACTGCAAAGCGCGTTCTGCTTAACTGAAACCCAAAGAAACCCACAGAAAACAGAACCAAAAAAACCGCATACTTTTCTTTTTAAATTAGGCTTTTCATTTAATCGTAACAGATATTTCATTTATTCCTAATAGTCTTTTATATAATCATAAAAATTATGTGCTGGATGGGGCATTGCAAATGATGTCATGCAAACTCTCATTTGGAGACGTGGAAATTGAGGCCAATTGAGGTAATTTACTGGCATTCCCAACGTGACATATCCACCTGATGTGTCAGCCTGGCCTTCACATCTCAGATGTATCGTGTATCAAGTATCACTACCGTCCCATGATACTTCTGTCATTCTTTCTTCTAATTAAAACAAACTAATGAAGTTTTACTACCGTCACAGCACTTTTTGGAAAAAAAAATAACTTGTTGGCCTCTGTTTCATAAACTATAAAATAAAGGCAGACTAGCTGGTCAGCTCTAAAACTGTATCAGATGCTAAAACTAAACAGTCTGCTTTTTCTGAGCTCTGAACAACTTTTTGGAACTTCCTTAAGGAATATTCATTTTCTGTCATATACTGCAGGTATCAGGCTATATTACATATCTTGTACAAGACTGTAATTGCTCTGAAGGCAAGGACTCCCTTAGACAATCATTAAGCATTTGTAGAAAATGACGCAAAGATCATAAAACTTTTTTTGACCTGAGAAACTGAGTTAAGAAAACAATGCTATGATTTCAAGTCTCAAACATTTCACTGGGTCTAAGGAAAACAGATATTGTTTTCCCCTATTGTGCATCGCTCACATTATCTTAAATTGAGGTCTATATTTAAAGAATTGAATAATCTCGTGTGTACTAATGGGGAATTAAATGTTTTGCTTCAGCTTTTAAAAAACATTTTTATGCACCATTATATCTTCATGTACCTATATATCTCAATGACATTTCTAGTGGAAATATCAATGAAGTTTTAGTCATGGAGTTAAACACTGATTGATTTCAGCTTAATCTCTAATCATATTAAAACCAAAACATATACATATACATCACAGCAAGTTACTTGAAATATTTTTGTCCTTGTTTGTGGCTAGTTTTCAACAGATATTATTTAAAATTAAGATCAGAGAAAAAAGTGTTTTAAAGTTTTAAAACTTATATTCAGTAAAAGCAATGTGAACTTTTTTTTTTTTTTTTTTTTTTGCGATACGCGGGCTCTCCCTTTGCAGAGCACGGGCTCTGGACGCGCAGGCTCAGCGGCCATGGCTCACGGGCCCAGCCGCTCCGCGGCATGTGGGATCCTCCCGGACCAGGGCACGAACCCATGTCCCCTGCATCGGCAGGCGGACTCTCAACCACTGCACCACCAGGGAAGCCCAATGTGAACTATTCTAACTTTGAGATCTGTCATACAACACAAATAGGGTTTCTATACATTTGGCAAGTCAGCTATAGTTAAAATGAAATATTTATCCACAGGCATGAATTATTATTTTGGGGAAGATGGTAAAGAAAAATTCAATTTTGATTTGTGTTTATATTTTTTATCAAACCACTCCAACAATTACTAATTTTAGAAACAATATTTTTTATGTAACAGAAAATCTTTCAAAACACGGAATTCCTTTTTTTCCTTTGTATGGAATCATTCCCTGAATGCAGGCTACAGGTTGGCACAAAAGATATTTATTGTCTTGAAAAAGTAAAGTCAAACAGATGAAGTACCTATGAAATGATGATCTATTGACTGAGCGTTCATAGTTAAATGTAAACTATCTTTGTTAAATTTTGAATCTGAAGCTCCTAAAGTCATGGCACCAATGAGAGCCTGCCAGAGTTACAACTTCCCACCCTGTGGCCTCAGAAATGATTGCAGTGGCATTGGGGGTCAAGCCTGCGGTTGGTAGAACAGAACCGGGGCTATCACATCACTCATTTCATCTCAGCGCATTGGCGTGTTTCTGGAAAAGGAAAAACTGCTTTATTGAGCCCTCTCCAGACATGAGTCAAAGCACCTCACATGCTGCCAGCTGTTTGCTGGAAACCCCTCCTGTTAGTACTTGAGGTAGAAAAACACCACTGCCTCCCGCTTTCCTTTCCTTCACTTTTAGGTTAATGCAGCGTATGTGCAGCGCCCTACCTGGCCTTTAAAAATGTTTTTGACATTTCATTTATGTTATTTCTTTTTCTATCCTACCATTTCTTTCCTGGTTTTGTCCACTCTTCTGCCTTCTAGCTCCTTCAGTTTCCTAAACCATGAGAAAAGGTGTCAGAATTCATGTAAGCAACGCTTCCCATTTTCTCCACCAAAATTTCTGTCATTCAACCAAGAGAAAGTTTCAATACCTAAGAGAGTCAGGAGAACAAGGAAAATGCTTGTATAATAAGCAGAAACCTATGCAACCAGTTGACTTGTAAAGAGCTCTTTTCTTTATCTTTTCCTTCTGTAAACAAAAAGTCCTAGAGGCTAATCTGCTTAAAGAGTCCATGGGCCCATCTAGGAAGGAAGACCAGACTATCATATTTCTCCCTGAGATTTAATGTTAGAGAATATTGTTAAGTCAGCATATTTTTTACAAGCAGAAGTAGGAGCAATAGGTAAGCAGAAATTAGAAAAATATGGCCACTGAAATAAAACAAATAATTAGTATATAGAAGAGCCTGGGGCCAATGATTGGTCCTGATACAAAGCTGGGTCCTGGGGTAGGAGGCAACTCTGGGTTTAAGAGAGGAAATTATTTCACCCAAGCCTCCTAAGGCAGATTAGTAGCATGGGGGAAGCACTATGTTTATATTTAAAGAATTGAAACATTGGGAATCTAGGTTATCCTTTCTACCAAGTATGTCACATTACGAGTAATTCTGAGGGGAAGAAAATATATGGAAGCTCAGGCCTATTTAAACTTCAAGCATATTTGTTAAACTGGTATAGAACTAAAATGTCTTCCTCTAGTATAAACAAACAATTTCATAATAAACTCCTTTAATGTTAAGTGTACACTGCACACATCATTTCTGGTTGATTCAAAATTCTCACATCTTAAAAAAAAAGGGGCGTGGAAGAGATGATTTCCAACCACAATTTTTTTTTGTCTTGGACTAGTTTGCTGTTAATCTTTTCATAATCTGTAATAACTAAATAATGTGGATTATAAATAAAAGATCAGAGTCACACACTCCTTATATTTCAAAATGAGTTAAATGAAGGCATTTTTGTTTGATAAAACCACTAGTTTGTTTTAAGGACTAGCTTTCTGATGTTCTGATTTCAACAGAGGGAATTTTAAATGGCAGACTTGCACCTGATGTTTGAGTTCATATATAGACTTAAAATTTGTAATAATCATGTACTCTGGAAGTGGAAAGAGAGTTGAAAAACCATCCAGTCCAATGTCCATATTTTACAAATAAGAAGAATAAAAATGAGGAATATTATAAGAACTTCTCCCAAGCATAGGACAAGTTTAGGAAAGAACCAAGATTAAAATTCAATTTTAAACCAAGATTAAAACTGAATTATCACCATACTATCTAAGATGTTCCTGAAAAGCTGAATTATTATTTAGGCCCAAAGACACCTGACATATGATTTACAAACTGAACGCAGAATTTGTACAACTACTTCTAAACAGTACAGGATAAAAAGAAAGACTAGATAAATATTATTTTATGGGAAGCTTGGTATGAGAAATGACACACAGATGTATATACTGTTTTTGTACGTGTGTTTTGTTTTTACTGAAGTATAGCTGATTTACAAAATCGTGTCAGTGTCAGATGTACAGCATAGCAATTCAGTTATATATATATTATATATTCTTCTTCAGATTCTCTTCCCTTATAGGTTATTACAAGATATTGAGCATAATCCCTTGGGGTATACAGTAGCTCCTTGTTAACTATTTTATATATAGTAGCCTGTATATGTTAATCCCAAACTCCTAATTTATCCCTCTCCCACGCTCTTTCCCCTTTGATAGCCATAATTTGTTTTCTATGTCTGTGAGTCTCTTCTTATTTTGGAAATAAGTTCATTTATATCTTTTACTGTTAATAAGTTATCTTTCTCAAAACTGCTAAGAACTTAATGTTGAAAATCTGAATATTTATTTTCCTAAGCTTTATTTTGTTACATTTTTATAATGCCTTTAACTGCAAAATAAATGTTTCCACTGGTAAAGTAAGGATACATTTTAACTACCATGAATGCTAAAAAGTAAAAAAAAATTTCAGAATTAATGTTTAGTTATTAACCATATCCTGTTAGAAAGGGGATAGTACCTCTGCTTGGCATGTTTCTGGGAAAATTACTAAATATAATTAAAAGACATGCTTTAGGTTCATGGAAAGCTTAAAAACTACCTAAAGGGAAAATTTAAGCAAACAAACAAAAACCTCCAGCTACACTTTAACTCTTCCTTGCTTTCAACAAACATATACTAAATGCTGGGAATAAAACATGTAGTGGGATGGGTGTATTCCGACTTCCACACATTTGAAAGGGAAAACATCGTAGAAGAGTGAGCCCGGGAAAGGACAGTTACAGGGTGTTACAGAGTACCAGCGATGCGCCTGGCACCGTAAGCCTGCTAAACAAAGACTGGGGAAGGAAGTGATCGCCTAGGCTCTCCAAAGTCTGCAACAGGTGGAAGGGATGTCTGATGAAAAGAGATGGTTCCACGTAGAAGAGTCAGTATGTGCAAAGGCTGAGCAGCTTGAGGAAGGCTAGAATACTTGTGAAAATGGGAAGGTTCCACCCTGACTAGACTATGTCTACGTGGGATGTGGCAGAGAGAGGCTACTATTGAGAAAAAAATCCTTGTGAGCCATGATAGGATTTTCCAGTTTGTTGTCAGAGCAATGGAAAAATTGAAGGAGTTGAAGTTCAAATTAAACTTGAAGAGTTTATCAGCATACACTAGTGAGAAACAAAAATTAGATGAATAATTGAGGACTGGCTCTGGAGGACTCCTTATGTGCTAGAGGACGACAGAAAAGCTGAAGGTAAATGCTCACTGGAGGTGTAAAGTCTTCCAGGAATAACTGGACTTCAGGGGGACTTAAAAGGTAAGTGATAGTAAAGACGAATAAGAGGACTGTAACAGAAACAGGTAACCCATGAATAAAAGCAGGCACTGTTTGTGATACTGAAATAGAGTCGATTTGACAAAAACAGTTTTAAGAGAGACGGATAACTAAGATCCACAGAATCAGCTAAATCACGGAGACAGAAAATAAGAAAGTATAATTTATCTTCAATTTAAAATTCTGATGACTTCTGAGCCATGTAGTATGGGACGGAGGTGATTCCTTCTGAGTCCAGGAAATCCATTCAGAGACTATTTCAGAAACTAAGTCTGGAAATGGCAAGGAACTCTGCTAGGCTTGGACGGGAGGTCTGGACGAGCTCACAGGATAAACGCTGGGGCCAGTGTGAGTGGGGCACAGCTGTGGACCATACAAGAGCAGGGCGCCTCTCTGTCCCATCCCTGCTGCATCCCCACTCCCAGCATCATCCCCCCCCGCCCCCCCGCCGTGCATGCACGTGTGGCTCAGGAGGAAGGCTGGAAGGCGGAGTTGGTCTGTCTACAGAAGGCTGATGCATTTGTTTTTGAACATGTTTTTTTCAGCATGTGGCCAATTACATGAATCTCAAGGTCTTGAGGAAGGACTAAAAAAAATGGCAAAAATTGAGATCTTATGAACTACAAGAGCCCCGAGGAAGAGGATATGAAGAAATAAGCATCGAATTTTCCTGTTCACCCTTTAATCTTCTGGACAGAAGTGGTAGGATTAGGAGACATGCTGATGGCAAATGTAATTGCTCTCAAAGTAGTCAAGTTGCTACAGAAAAACCTGGCACTCCCTCAATGATACATATCAACACAATTTCAATACAATTTTGCACCAGCGGCAACAGAACTCAATTATTCTTGAATTGCTTTTACAGTAATAACTCGTCTTCATTCTCCCTTTATCTTGTCTATTTGATCATTTCTTTCTGCTTATTAGTCTCTCCAAAATTGAAGAAGGTAACAAAGATATAAAAATAAAGATTAAAAAATGCATGACTTCTTTGAGATCTCATAAAATTTTTGATGAGAAATAAGATAAAAATTAATCAATTCTCTACTGACTGGTGGAGATTATTATGAAGTAGAAAAATTAGAAAATATTTTAAATAAATGTATTATTTAAAATAACATTAATTATATGTTGTTGGGTAAAGGGTGTAGATTTTTGAATAAGTACATTTCAATTAATATGGTTTTACCTACAAATTACTCTTTCAAATATGATTTAAAAGCATTTTTTTCTAAAATATTTCATCTTCTCTATCCCATCATGTTTGCAGAACTCTTTTCCTTACGTGTAATACAAAAACCGACTTCAGTTTGGTACTAACAAATTATTACAAATACTAAATTAATAAAATATGAATTAATGAAGGTTTATTATAAATGCTTAACTGAATTTTACCAAATTTTAAGTTTTTTCCTATTTCTCGCTAGTACCTATAATTGGAAATTTGCTATTTGGTGGAATAAAATCACATGAAACGTTTTTTTTTTTTTCAAATTATATATATATATATATATATATATATATATATATACCGTGTGTGTGTGTGTGTGTGTGTGTGTGTGTGTGCTGTTAACCCTCATTTCAGCAACAAAGAATTTAGCAAAATTCTGATGGTCCTCTACTTGTATTTAAATTGAAATTTTAACAACTACAGAAAAGCAGAAACTATTTCTCTATGAGTGTTGAGCAACTTCTACCATAAACAACTCTCCTACTGTTACAAAGAAATAGATCAATAATAAAGAGATTTATGGCATTTGATGGGACAGGTATCCTTTAATTTTTTAATTAGTCTCCTTTTAAAGACTCTGAGTGCCTTTGAAACAGGAATTGTGACAAGACCAAAAACTCCATTAGCCTCTGTTTAAACAGAGAATGAAGATTGAGGGAGTCACACTTTCCTTCTCCTAATTAATCTGCTTCAACATAACCGGGTCTTATTTCATTTACACAACGGCTGCCACGCCTTCAAGGGCACTTTCTACTGATTTTATGTTTAATTTTTTGCCAGAAAAAGGATATTTTTCTGGAAGTAACAACACATCCTCTTCCAATCCGGTTGTTCTCTGAAACATTTCATTTCCAAATTCATCAGCATCTTTTATCACACCAGTCAAGGCAGTTTAAATTATTTACCTTAACATATCCCTTTACTCATAAGCTACATCAGAAAAAATAAAACTCTATGAAAAGGTTGATTAATAATACTGAAGGGACTCATAGAGATGAATATGTATATCTTAAAATAATTCAATCAATTCAACTCTGTCAATCTTAGGTTTCTGCAATTTTAACAACTGTATAAATTATTTTGTTTTAATTCTCTCAAGAAATCAACAAACCAAGGGAGTCAAGAGAGCAAAACTAATTTTAAAATATTTGATTAAGTAAATCAAAAGAAATATCAATAAGAAAATCATAATAAAAGCTAAAATGCAGGATAATATTTCAGAATTTACAAAATTTTCATGAAATATTTATTTCATTTTCATATAAGAACAAATGTAAGCATTGGAAACAGTGATGACTTTTTTCTCATTAAACGTTTTTGCTTTCCATTCTTTCCTTAACACCATATTTTTGACCCAATCTCACCATTGTCACAAAAAGTACATTTTTAACCATCAATTTTGCTTAACATAAAAGATCCATCCTTAATTGCTACCTTTAAAAGGTGGTAAGAACAAGGTGGTATTAGGGGGCTATCATCATTCAATTCAGTAATTCATAAGAAATGGCCCCCACGTGCAAAAGACGGACAGAGGATACAGTGACTCGTGAAACAGAGTTACATATGATACAAACTCCCTCAAGTTCAGCGTCTACTGGAGGTGTATAATTGTGCAGCCTTAGAAAAGAGTGGCAATTCGTCCTAACGCGAGTACCAAGAACGTAAGCTACTTAAGAACAAACTAACATTCTTGTGATAGCGCCACTGTCAGACTAATCGTTTCAGATCAGAAAGGAAAATAAAGACTGCCACCTATAAAGATGAATTTTTTTTTCTTTTCTGCGGTTCCCCCCACCATAAGTCCCCATTCTTTATCATCTACAGAATCTAACGTGATGATAGCCTGAGGTGTCATCAGCGCAGTTTTTCAATGATACTTAGCTCACACAAAGACTAGGCAGATAATGTATTATTATTGGAGATCAGAATTTGCCTGGAGGTTGTGTGATGTTGCTAATGTGATTTCTGCTTTTTAAAGAAGCATTTTCTACCCATCAGTTACAAGTTTTTTTTAATTAGGCTTTTTACATTTTAAAGGTCTTTGATAATAAATCATCCGCAGCATGTCTACTGCCAACCACAGGTGCCATCTCTCTCAGCGCTGTTTTAAACATACTTTATAATTAATCACACAATTAACTGCTTTTAGGAAACAGTTTTGTTTCCATACCCAGTCCATTATTTTGCCTTCTAAATATATGCATGGTTCATGAAAAATACAGTGTGGAATGCATGGTGTAAAAAAGTCATGGAGTATTATAAATGCAAAGGCTAGATATAATCAAATTAATCTCAGTGATGGTCAGGCATATGTTCAAATATGTTTCCTCTCCTTTAGTCCATCAATTTCTAAACCTATTATTCAAGAGCCAACTCAAAGTTCATTTCCTCCACGGAGTAATACTATTACTTGTGGAAAAGTTAACTAACACACTAAGGAAATAAGGTGTTCTAGGGCTAGGCAATAGAATATAAACAGTGTAGATCCCGACTTCAAGAAGCCCAGTCTAGACAGAAATAGATGACTACAAAACAAAATTGCAAGTTCATTAATAGACACATGCAAAAGTTAGTATGGAAATAAAGAAAATGGTCCTTATTTTGTTGTGGAAGTCAAGGAAGGCTTTCTGGAAGCAGAGAGGTATCAGTTAGAAGGAGCAGGTATCGGTCAGGTGGTTGGTTGGCTGGGGACAGTGGGAGTGACCCGAGTTACGGGGAAAGAGCAGGGGGTAGGTCTCCCAAGAGGAAGTGGTAGCAAGAGCAAAGGAACAGAGTGAGGAACAGCATGGGCTGTAGGAGCGCCACAAGCAGCCTGCATCACTGATGAAAAGGAGGGAAACCAGGAACGAGGAAGCAGTGGGTGAGGAGCCTGCGATGTGTGTGCACAGAGGCTTGATCAGCAGGACCTCGCAAATTACATTTAGGAGTCTGGAATTCACCTCAGGGGCAGTGGAAACCATCCAAAGGTTCTGAGCAGGAAAGAAAAATCCCAGGTTTGTGTGTATGTTTTTTGTCTTGATTTGTTTTTTTTAATATATTTGTTTTAACCCCTGGAGGCTACTGGAATAATGTCTTTAAGAAGTATGGTTCTAAGGAAAGTAAGGGTATGGATGCATTATTTCAGCATAGTAATAATGAGCACAAAAATAAGGGTATTTTGAAGGGATGGAGACATTTGGGGGAGGACAACATGTTCAAGAAATACTGGGGAAGAGAGAGTGGATACACGTATATATAAAGCTGATTCACTGTGCTATACACCTGAAACTAACACAACACTGTAAATCAGCTAGACCCCCATAAAAATTTTAAAAAAGAAATACTGGGCAAGTAAAATGACAAGATAAGGCGCTGTGTTAGAACAGAGGGTTAAAGAGACGTCAAAGACCATATGGTTCAACATGTGGCCCCAATAAGCATTCCAACGCCACCCTTCCTAAGTGACTTTTGGCAAATTGTCAATATTTAGCACATTTTAATTTACGCACCAAAACTATAAAATGGAAATGAAGTGCTGCATAAGCTGTTAATATTAGTTGAAATGCTTCATATAAAGTACCCACACAGTGTGAGGCACACACTATGAACTCAATAAAAGCTAGTCAGGTATTAATAATGAATACCATCAGGAATTGCATATAGATATTAGTATTGCTGACTGAAAAAAGAGGAAAATAGAAGGAGTGATCAGTTTAGCAGAAAAAAAAAAGATGGGTTCAATTTTGGAAATTCCTATGTAGGAACTATGATGTAGGAAGACATCTATGTGGAAATGCCAAGATACTACAGTACCAATCTAATCCCAGGGAAAGTATGATGGTTGAGAAAATCAATATGACAAAGTTATGGAACCACAAAAAAATGGGGAGCGATAAAATTTAAGATAAAAGAAAAGTGATAAGCTCTAAGGAGTGAGAATAGAAACGGGAGGGGTGTCAGTCTAACTTGGACGGTATAGGGTCACAGATGCCATGGGTATAGGGAGTCTGAAGAAGGAGAGAAAGGCTAGCAGAGATAAAAGTCAAAATGAAGTCCAGTAAGACAACTGAAGGTGCTCAGTGGATGTAGCAAATAGGATTCTAACAACCTCCTATTGGCTAGTGAAGTAAGTCAGAAAGAGAGAAACATATACCATATGCTAGCACGCATATATGGAATCTAAAAAGAAAAAAAATGGTTCTGAAGAACCTAGGGACAGGAGAGGAATAAAGATGCCGATGTAGAGAATGGACTTGAGGACAGGGGGAGGGGGAAGGGTAAGCTGGGACGAAGTGAGAGAGTGGCATGGACATATATACGCTACCAGACGTAAAATAGATAGCTAGTGGGAAGCAGCCGCATAGCACAGGGAGATCAGCTCAGTGCTTTGTGAGCACCTAGAGGGGTGGGATAGGGAGGATGGGAGGGAGACGCAAGAGGGAAGAGATATGGGGATATATGTATATGTATAGCTCCTATATAGGAGATATGGGGATATATGTATACTTCTAGAGGAGATGTGGGGATATATTTATACGTATATCATTTTGTTATATAGCCGCTACTAACACACCAAGGTAAAGCAATTACACTCCAATCAAGATGTTAAAAACAAACAAAAAAAAAACAATTGTGTGGGCCAAGGATGTGAGGCCAGAAGGAGGCAGGCTGAGCAGGAATCCAAGTTGAAAGGTGAGAGCAATGATTGTAAATTGCTCTTCCAAGAAATTTCATGAAAGCAGTGAAGAGAAGAACGAAAGAGGGGAGACTGGTCGAAGGGAAGCTTTGTGTGTGTAGGCGCACATGTGTGCCAGAGTACGGTAGCTATGTCTGTTTTTAATTATTGCAGAGTGGAGGTAATAGTTCTCATTTGAGAAATAGTTCTTAGAGAGGAAATGACTGGTGACACAAGACAGGGAAGGGATGAATCGGGCGAGGCCTTGGAGGAAGCAGTAGAGGTTTGTGTTAATTCTGTGGGTAAATGATTTGGCTTTGAAGCAGCTTTCATCTCCTGAACCTAAAAGGAAATAGGTTAGAAAGGTATAGATGGACACAGGTTTGTAAATATTTTGGAAGATGAAATGAAAAAAAAAAATTCCAGATGCTTGAAATTTTCTCGATAAATGACAGAAAAAAAGTCATCTGCCAGGGGGCCAGGAGATCAGATTTTGAAAAGACTGGTGAAGGTTTGAGATCACTGGAAGCAGAAAGAGAATGTGAGTTGACAAAGGACAATAAATGGCTTGAAAAGTATCTACAGATGTCTTGCTGTAACTCAGACAATGGATTTATCATGGATCTCAAATGCACAACAGTGTGACTTTTTCCAAACAGATTCATGGCTGAGTGTAAGAATATAAACAGTGAACGCTGGTGCTGATGCCAAGTTACTGGATAAGAATATATAGAACATTGTAGAATATCAAACAATTGGATGAAATAGTCATGATTATCAAATATGGGGTCCAGGCTCTAGAGAATGAAGAGTTCTGGAGAGACTAATAGAACAGAAAAAATAAAGCACTCCAGGGACTGGAGAGTTCAACAGGGTTTACTAGAAGGACCCCCTTCTCCATTCAAACTCCTGGCTCCCTGACTCTGGTAAAAGCTCACACACATAACAGTTCACTGCTGTGGCCACTGGGGTTGACATCTCAGCCAGGCTGCGTCAACCATACACCTGTACCTGGTCACTCTGTTCAGGCTGGGGCTTCCTATTCCCTAAGCAGGTCCATTAGGGTCCTTCCTGGGATTTATCTAGCTGAAGCTGGTGAGAAAAGTCTTCCTTTTCTTTTGGTGGAATTCTGAGTATGTAAGTTCAACCTCATGAGGGAATCAAGGCAATGTTACAAGAAAGGTGGGTGTGAGAGAGAAAGAAGGAGACGACAGAGGAAGGGAGTGAGATGGGAGAGAGGAGAGAGAGAATGGCGATGATGATATGGCTGTTTGGGCTTCAAACGATCATTGTGAAAACACAACACACACAATGAAGGACTAATACAATGATGCAGAGTCCCAACCCACAGCTTTCTGAGCAGATGTGTCTTGACATGCATGCACTTTTTCAAAGAGCTACGTCTTTATTTGTAGTTTAATAAAGGCAGCTGAATGAAAATCAAGCTAGTTGAATTATCCTATATATCTGAACACTTTGGCAAATATCCTGAAGAAGAGGGCGGCAAGCAGCAATATCTGCTCCCAAAAAATTAAAAAAAAAAAAAAAAACTTTTTTTCCAGTTAAATGATTCTTTTGCTGCATTTTTTTTTACATTATCCAGAAGTTACATACTAAATTGAGCTCATATCAAATTAATCTCAAAGCAGTCAAATTTTAAAAATTGTCTATCTGGTCTAATTCAACTATGAATGAACGTTCAGTAGAGCTTAAAATGTAGAGTAGCGAAAAGAAGTAATAAGAGAATGCTTTCATTCGGCTGTAGCAGAAGTTACCAATTTTATTTTTTTTACATTAGTCTTATATAGATCATTCTATAAAAGTTCGCTTTAGAACTTATAAGAATGATTGGAATTAATTTCTGGAGCAAATAAGCCAATTCATCAAATACTCATCAGGTGAAAACTGTTCAAGTATTTACTGATTGCTCACTATATGCTAGTTAATCTATATCAATATGTCAATAGATTACAACTCTCACACACAAGAGTAAGATAAACAGATAGAATTCATCTTTGCCAAATTTATGGGCCTTGAAACCATATTAAGACTTACTTGAGGGACTTCCCTGGTGGCGCCTGCCAATGCAGGGGACACGGGTTCGAGCCCTGGTCCGGGAAGATCCCACACGCCGCGGAGCAACTAAGCCCGTGCGCCACAACTACTGAGCCTGCACTCTAGAGCCCACGAGCCACAACTACTGAGCCCATGAGCCTACAGCCCGTGCTCTGCAACAAGAGAAGCCACCGCAGTGAGAAGCCCAAGCACCGCAAAGAAGAGCAGCCCCTGCTCGCCGCAACTAGAGAGAGCCTGTGCACAGCAACGAAGACCCAAGGCAGCCAAAAAAAAAAAAAAGATTTACTTGAAAACTGTAATATCTGAAGAAGGGGAGCCGTTAATTTAGCAGGTTCTACCATGTGGTTACGTTTACCCTTTATTTATAGCTCAGGCTCATTTCCCTACCCAGGCTGACGTATGAGATTAATTCCCCCAGATCACTCACTTGCAAAATTTCTCAACTTTTGAACAACTCAGTCTGAATACCACTCCGTCTTGGCAAAACCTCCCTTCGGGATCAAGCCTTTGTTCCTCCAGGAGAGCTGCTGCTTTCAGCCTTAGCCAGACCCACCACCATCATCTCTCCTGAATTGCTCAGCTATGTCATGCATGAGACTAGTTAGATTTCCAGCACAGTGAGTGAAGATAGAGAACAGTGGCCAGGACCGAGGCCTGGGGCATTGCCACCTCCAGACATCAGGAGAAGAGATGTATCAAGTCAGGAGTGAGCAGTGAGACGGGAAGAAAACACCCAGGTCAGATGCTGCAGGTGAGTCAATGAAGACGGGCACTGAGAAGTGACATTAGACTAAGCAGCACGGTGGCTGCTGCTGATTCTAACACGAGCAGTTTAAACAGACAGACGTGGCAAAACCTGACTGCAGTGGGCAAAATATAAAACGAGAGCAGATTAATCGATAATCTTGTCTAAAGAGAACTCACTCAAGGGGTTCTGCTGCAAAGAGGAACAAAGAAATCACGGTAGTAACTGGTGGAGGAAGTGATGCTAAGAAAAGATTTCTTTTAAATGGAAGAAATAAGAGCTGGTAGGAATGACAGAGTAGAGAAGAAAATGTGATAGTGAGGTAGAGAGGGCAGAGAATTGCTTATCGATGGCCTTGAGTATGTAACGGAAGATGGAATTTGGTACAAGTAGCACTTGTGGAATGAATGGAAGAACGAATGAGTGAATAAATGAATGGATCATGTAAAGGCTTTTAACATTTACAGTAACTATATTAAAATATTTATAAATAAGCCAAATTAAATAATACTCCATTCATAGAGTCTTAAAAAATAGTAAAAGAAAAACAGAGCATGTTATACAAATATTAAATCAATAAGATTTTGGTGAGTACCTGTTATAGAATGAGTAACGTCTGATATTATAAAAGTCAAAGACATGTTTGCTACGCTTAAAGTATGTAATACATAATACAGAAAAATGTAGCATGTGTAATCAACAAATTTATCTACGTTATTTAGTATTTAAAATGGTATTTGTTATATTAACTATTGATATTAAATATAATTAAACTGTTATTACTTTTTGACGGATGCAAGTAGGATTGTTAAGCTACTCCAGGAGAACCTAATCGTCCTTCCTTAGTCAGCTTCACGTACAGCCAGGTCTCACACTGGTCTTAACATCCTGGAAATTTCCTCTTTTGCCTAGCATTCACCCTGGGATTAGGACTCATTGCCCTCAGGACCATATTATTAGGGGTGTTCTTTTATTCTTCCAAGGCAGTCTACTGCCCAGGACACCAATTTTTCTTTATTGTTGGTTTCCTTTTCCATTTTCCTACCACAGACTTTCCGCATACAATTTTATCATCTTAGTGTCACTAATGGTTCAGAGCTCGGGCTCAGAGCCAGGCTGGCTAGGGTCTCAGACGCTACCTGTAGAGACATCTGTGCACGTATTAACCTCCCTGTGCTTCAGCTTGTTCATCTGTAAAATGAAGCTGATAGCACGTAACTCATAGAGCCTTTGTGAAGATTAAATGAGTAAATATATGGGGAGTAAGAGAGGCATGTGTGGCAACAGTAAGTACTCACTGAATTGCTATCAATTGTATTTGATCAGCTCCCTGTGAACTGGGACTCAGACACCTACAAGACGTGCCACTGAAACAAGAGAACGGCCCTAGGTTTGCCTCAGTCCTAGGTGGAAAAAGTGACGATCGTATCCAAACCACGCAACCAGCGTAAAAACTGGGATTCAAATCTAAGGCTATCTACAACTGCCTATGAAAATACCCAAGCCTATATCATACTTTTCATATCAACTTTTGGGACTCACACACTCTCAGGGTCTGCACTGCGGCAGGTGCTTTGGGGATTCCTAAACCACACGCCTACCTCCTATAGTGCTCTGCTCCGAGACCCAGGTTCACTTCCAAATGTCTTCTCAATGTCTCCACTTTGGATGCCCTGCTGGAGTATCCGGTAAAACACATCTGGAGCCAACCTCGTATTCTCACTACCCACATTCCCTACTTTCCAACCAAGGAGTCCGACTTGTAACACCTATTTTTCCCACCAGTGCTACAATCTTTCTCCACGTCATCTCATTTAACTCTTAAAACAACTTTGCGAGCTATTATGAGTCCCATTTTGCAGATGAGGAAAATGAAGTTCAGGAAGCCTCAACCACAGCACAGAATACCACACAGCCAGTAAGAGTATTTCAAAAGCAAGGTTAATTATGTGGGTAAAACTCTCAAAAATTGTTAAGTGAGGTGTAACAACCAAATTTCTAATTTTTTTTAAATAGTGTGGATATACTATATGATACATATATGCAAATAGTAAATATATAGTATATATACGTGTGTGTGCCTTAAAAACTGAAAGAGACTACTTCAAACTGCTAACAGCGATACTCTTCTCTGGTAGGAAGGAGATTTTTGAAATTTGATTTGGGGCATCAATGCTTGTCTACTCCAGCTGATAATAAAGAAAAAGTGAAGACAGACTTTTAGGGGGTATAAAGGGACTGTGCAGAAGGTAACAGGGAGCACTGCAGACAGGCGGGGGCGACAGCGACAAGAGTCAGCAGCTAATTATGGGAACACAGGCAGGGAACTAGAGAATCAGTGTAAGGATCAGAAGTGGGAAGAGAAAGGATGCTTGAGTATCTGAAGAATGACTAACACAGAAAATGAGTTCATCTCTTCATGGTAAGCCTAACAGATGAGAATTTTCTCTGACACCTATTTCTGATGCCTAATTGAGAGAATATTCTCCACACTTACTGAAATACTGCTGTTGCTGTGTTTTGCTCACAACAACTGCCCACAATGAAATGCCCTCCCTGTCAATGTAAACCTCACTTTGAACTTGTGACTCAGGCTCTCCACTTTCTCCAGCTGTTCCAGCTGACTGGGATTCTTTTCACTTTTGAAGGGCTATAACTTTTATCTAGTCAACTTTGCTGGTGTTAATTACATAGGGATTCTACTGACATATGAATATTGTAATGCATATCTTATCCTGACAACTATATTGTAAGTTTCTTAATTGTTAGTACCGTACCTTATGTTTTTATGTCATTGCATAAAGCTTTTAATGTAGTGTCTTACATGTAGATCTATTCAGTAAGCATTTGCTAATTAATGCACCGAATTTTAGATGCACAAGAAGTCTTCACAAGTAAAAATATCAGCAGAAATAAAGACCTGGTTATGATCTCTACAAACTATTTCAACGTAATTAATGTGTATGAATTTAAAATAAAACTTTAAATAAAGTGTTAGATTTGAGCGTTGAGATTTCCATATAATGAATCAAGAAAATTCAAACTAATGTTTCCCTTAGTAACCATAATCGATTTCTTTATGCACATATAATATCCCATTGCTATTAATATACAGTTAAGTTTTATATATAAGTATATATGTAATAAATAATCCTGACAATAAAAAATATAGACTACTACCATAATGCCTAAAATTACAGTACACAGGAGAGCTTGCTACCTCTACTTTAAAATTAAGAATATTTTTGAGAATTTCCCAAAAGTGGCTCTCTGGAGTTACACATTCATGTATATGCCATCTGACCATCTGTGTTCACCACTTCTTTCTACTTGTTCAAGTCCTCCCCTGGCAATAATTTTCCCACATATTCTTCTATGATTACCTTAGCCTTTGAATATCTCTTAGACTTTAACTCCTAAAACTCTTAGGAATTATACTTATCATATATTTATTGAATTTTTTATAACATAGTATTTTTAAATCAATTACTACAAACATTTCTCACAATAAGCTAGTGATTTATAAAAGGGAAGTGTTCTCATACTAATTTTAATTGGGGACAATGAATTCAATGCAAATGTTAAAAGACACACATCAAAGGACTGCTAAGAGAGTAACCACGTTCACATTTTGTGATTCTTAATTTAATGTTCTCTGTATTTACCAACAAGGTCTTGAGAGTCTTAGAACGGATCATTTTATATTCTTATAGTGTCACTAACATTTTCATCTAGGTGCTTTAATTTCCAAACCAAAGTAAACACCTCTAGAGGTCAGAGATTTTATTTGAAGCTTTTGGTCTCCACAAGTTAGCAGACTAGCAAACGAAGAGCAGTCACTTGGGAAATATGTGTTGTTCTTGAAAATGTTGATAATCATTTTTCCAAATATTTATGATGGCTCATCCAAAAGCAAAACAACAAAGCAACAAAGCCTCCCTCAGTACTAGAGGTCAATTTCTAAAATAAATGTCATATCAGTACTTTATATATTTGACTTTAAAATTCAAAAAGGCTCACATATATGGGAAAAAAGGAAATTATTCACACTAGTATGTCTCAGAGTAGTCTCTGTGTTACATGATTTGTTTCTTTAAAATAGGGATTGTTGGGTGAGGGAGATGTCATAGGGATTCACATTTTTATGAATTTCTACCATTTTTATGAATATTCTTCCCATTCTCATACCCACTAAATTTCAAGGACTCACTTCTACACGTTTATGGGTAGAAAATTCCATATCATCTTTCAATTTGCTTCCTAAAATGACTAAATGACATTAACACATGGAGTCATTTTATTGCTTAATTTTTTTCAGAATTTAAGAATTTTACTCATTAAAAATCTGATAAAAATCTTAAATTAGTTAGAAATCTTAGTTAAAAATCTTACATTAAAAGTTGTAATTCTAAAACTCTATGTTCAGTTATTCAAGAGATGTGGAAGTATTTGTATTCCCAATAGGAGTTTTTTCCCTAGGAATACAAAGGAAATATACCTTCTGATACTGCATTTTACATTTAATCTATTATGCTTTTGATCATTATCATTACAAACTGGTCAAATCATTTTTCAGCTTAAAAATCTGTATGGGTCTAAATTCATCTCGATTGAGGTAACAAGGTACACACTAAAGTTCGATCTGTTTTTGTGACAAAAATATATCCTATCCTCTCAGAAAAATAACTGAAAGGATATCTTCTTTAACTTTTAAAGATAATTTACATTTGAGCAAAGAATGTGTACACTGAAACTACAGACCTGAGCTCAGTTTAGCAAGATTACAGACACTTATATATGAAGGGTCTGTTAATAATTAATCATACAGCACTAACTTCGCTATAGTTATAAATAACATTTCTCTTATTTAGACGTTATATTCAGAAAATTACCTCTTTTCAGAGAAACATCTATACTGAATTAAAATAATTCAAAGAGGTTTTTTTTGGAGAAATAATGCAAACACTGAGAAAATGTTCTTTTTAGGGGGGGCAGATGTTAGCATTTGGAGACACATTAAAAAATGAATTACCTTTATTCACTTCTGTTACAAACATGCAGTCGAATTATCTCTCCTAAATTCCTCCTGTGACTGGTGTAACAAAATATTAAGGCCTGCAGTTGGCATGTCTTCCGGATGCTGAGGCAGTTAAAAAGTATAAATGATTAAAAGACTAATCAATATAATCTGCATAATCGATAGGATCTAGGGTACCAGACCCTTGCACGTTTTAGTCCCTGTGTACAGAGGAAGACAGAAGGAAGAAAAAGAACGCACATGCCTTGACCCTAATTGCGCACAATTCAAAGCATATGTCCTATAAAATGACTACATCATCCAGATTCAAGACTTTGTCTCTTAACACACTAAATTCTAAAGTCAGATATTATGAAATATATATCAAGTGGCAAGAACACATGGTGCCTGCAAAGGTCAATTAAGATAACCTTTAAGATACTTTCTGGAATAACTGATTAATGTCAGCTAATGTAAGAATAAAGTGTCACTGAACGTGTGATTCTAGCACTAGTGAGAAAACATTTCATGTTGCTGTCTATGTAAAACAGCATACTTTTAGAGAAAATTTAAAAGTTTTCTATGGGATGTTAAATTGTTTTATACTTCAAAACTGACAATCTACTCCATCGCCTCTGGTAAGGCTGACCTAAATAGGTTAGAAAATGAGTAGATATCCTATTTACAACGTTGGGTAAAAAAATCAAGTATAACAAAGCATCTGATGAAAATGTTTGCTATTATATTTATGCAAAACCAAAGTTAACTGAATACATGAGATAAAGACTTCTAATTGCATTCCATAGGTGATGGAAAGATCAGGAAGGTCATTCAACCCCCAAAATCTACCATAATTGAGTGTCCAATGCCTAAAACTACTTCACTAATTTTTCCTGAATATTCTTTAATTAAATGAAAATACTAATAGAATTATCTTATAATCAGGCATCCATATCTCAATGTGAGTTTTTTTGAATATATTTTCCAGTCTGGCAGCCCTGAGAACAGACTCCTGAGGAAAAGAAGAAGAGAGTATAAAGGAATAAGGCAGGAATGTGTTTCTCTTGGACAAGGCACAGTGTTAGCGGGCCCTGAGAATTCTATCACAGAGCTGAGTTCTGGGAATATTAGCTTCCCTCATACATTTGTTTTCTGAGGTCTCATTTTGTATTCTCTAAGGGTCCTGCAATCTCTTGGAGGGCTTAACATCTCTGCAGGGGAGAGAAAGAATACTAGCTTGTTGAAATATTTTGATATTCTTGATCTTTTCTACATGGGAGGAGAACTCTGTGAGTAAGCAAGTGCTGTAGCTGTTGTAGGTTATTACTACTCTGCTCTCGATAGTGGCCAAGAACTGACTACTGTCCGGGACCACAATATAAAATCACACCATAAGGTATCAGTTTACAGTCCTCTCCAAATCTTAAAATATGAGTTCCTCAGGGCTTCCCAGGTGGCGCAGTTGTTGAGAGTCCGCCTGCTGATGCAGGGGACCACGGGTTCGTGCCCCAGTCCGGGAAGACCCCACATGCCGCGGAGCGGCTGGGCCCGTGAGCCATGGCCGCTGAGCCTGCGCGTCCGGGGCCTGTGCTCCACAACGGGAGAGGCCACAGCAGTGAGAGGCCCGCATACCACAAAAAAACAAAAAACAAAAACAACAAAAAGAAGCCATTGCTAGGAGGGAATCTAATGGGGGCCCAAAGAAAGGAGAGATACATCTGTGACCCAAAAGAAATATGAACACTATTTTCAACCACTTAAACACAGCATGATAAATTTGATCATTAGACAATTATGAAATTCTGTTGACTCATATATCATACACAAAATAAATAAAATATTTGTTGTTCTCCTAAGTAGTTAAGCAAGGAATGTCTGTTTAAAAATGTCATAATTTGGACTTCCCTAAAAGTGTTGCTAAATGGTCAGATAATCAATGATATTGAAAAGTTTCAAATGCCTCATCCTTTTCTCAAACTGAACAAATTAAGCCAGATATTAAAAGCAACATCAGAATTACTCACATCTCTCGTGGAATCCTGCTTACGGCAGAACCGCAGGGAACGCCATGCTGCACCGAAGAGACGCCCTCCAAGATGGAGGAATTTATACCCCCACGCTGCTGGTTAGGCTGCCCTGGGCCTATCAGCTTTCTCCTGAAATTGCCTTCAGCTGAAGAGCTGCCTCTTTCAAGGCAGGAAAACCTGCATCCAATGATGGTCAATAAGGAAGGATCAGGGCCTGGTTTGCTCGCTCCCAACTTAGAACAACTTGGAAGGGCAGCATCAAACTCGCTATGAGATCGGCTGACACCTTCTAAGGACTTCATCGCAGCCTGAAGTCTCTCTCTGTCCAATCTTGCTGCCTTTCCTTTTCCACAGGTGTGGGTGCTGATTGACTGGGCTTTCTCAGGCTAATTATAGGGTCTGCTCTCCAGGGAATTTAACCAGCAACACCTGTCAATGTTCACCTAAAACTGCAGGTTTTAAAATCCTGATAGTTTGCATTCTACTTCACAGATATCCAAATAATTGTAGCTTGATGAAAAGCGGGATGAACAACTGAGAGAGAGAGTTTGCAACATTTTCCAAGGCAACTTTCTAAAGACACTTTCAAAACCATAGGCATGAAGGGGTAAAAATCTGAATTATTTCCAGATGCTGGCAATTAAGAATAGTGTGATTACTATCTTGGTACAAAGCCAAATTTCATTAACTTTAGGAGGTAAAGGAAAATTTCAAGGAGATGTGGGGATAAGTTGAGAAATATGATTATTTTTGATAGCACAGCAACTGGGTGAAAGCAATCATTTCTCAATGCCCGGATTAAATTATTCTGCAGAGGGGCTTCCCTGGTGGCGCAGTGGTTGAGAATCTGCCTGCCAATGCAGGGGACACGGGTTTGAGCCCTGGTCCGGGAAGATCCCACATGCCGTGGAACAACTAAGCCCGTACGCCTCAGCTACTGAGCCTGCGCTCTAGAGCCCGTGAGCCACAACTACTGAAGCCCGCGTGCCTAGAGCCCGTGCTCCGCAGCAAGAGAAGCCACCGCAATGAGAAACCCGCGCACCCCAAAGAAGAGTAGCCCCCGCTTGCCGCAACTAGAGAAAGCCCGCATGCAGCAACGAAGACCCAATGCAGCCAAAAACAAAAACATATACAAATAAATAAAATTTTAAAAATAAATAAAAATGTCATAACTAGTAACTGTCTATACTATGCGTATATTTCAAATTTAAACAAAATTCATGTTAATATTTTTGTATATTTTTTCAAATTTATGTAAGCTCTAATATGCAAATATCAGTTTCAAAACAACATAGTAAGCGTTAACCATTCAGTTAGAAAATCTGAAGGAAGGATACCAGAGTGAAAATAAAGATAATTTTCCTTTTTCTTTTTTCTTAAAACACATATAATAAACAAGTATGGCTGTTTAAAAATAGTTTAAAAATTACTTCTCACATCTTACTGAAGTTAAGTACCACGGAAAGAAATTAAAGTATATATATGGAGTTTCAAAATTTCAAAAATTTTTAAATTTAACTTTTAATTAGATTAGCATAGTTTGGGCACAAATGCCTAGTTTACTAGTTCCAAGAATTTGGGATATCTGCCACCAAAAAGTAAAACTAACAGAGTTAAGCAGAAAAAACTAAAATGATGTTGCATATCTTGTTTCAAACCTGGATATAAACAAAATACTTTATGTGTTAATCTACTTAAATATTTATTATTTTAACTATAAATAATAAATCTGTCATCTCATAAAAATACATATGCTTTTCACTCTTCACAGGAATAGGCAACGCATTCTATTTTCTAAATAATTTATTCTCTGTTAATCAGATAGAAATAAAGATAACCTCATATCCACTTTGTACTAAAAATAAATAGTACTTGATCTACACTTTGCAATATTCTTAATCAGCTTCAAGCGATAAGTAGCTCAGGAAAGAAACATTATAATTTATTGCAATGTTTATTATGCAGTCAGATGGTTTTCATCACAAAGGTCTAAAATACTTTCATCTTCACAGAAAAATATAAAATGTCCTTTGAAATCAAACAGACCTTCCAAAGACATCAGTCTATTGTGAAAATATTACAGCTTTGTGACTTTGGCCCAAGAGATTTCTGTCAGTCACCAATCTGCTATCACTATAGAATTACAGCTAGAGTACACTATCAATGCCTGCTGGGTCCTTTGGGAAACCAAGCTTTGCTGGTTGAACTTTATGGTTTAGTCCCACAGGCAAGAACAAAGCTTTGAAAAGCAGACAGGACACATTCTTCCTCTAAAATTCTAAAGAGACAAGATAGAATCTCTTTGCAATTGTCTGGTGTACTACAGATTAAATTGAATATTAAACAAATTTCTCTGGCCCATAATTAGTATTAGCTGCCTCTTTGTGTTTGCTTCAACTAATTACATTGTTTTAGAATTTTCAAAAGTAACTGTTTAACGTGCTCCTTTTTGCCTTATTGAGCAATTACCAGTTAACAGTGATTCTCTCTGTAAAGGTGCAGGTAAAAGGAATAAAGCCTTTCCCTTCCTATTCTTAAAAGTATATCCCAAAAATCACTTCTTAAAGCTAAGTGTAATATTTCAAATTTGCTGCTAAAATATAGGAAAAACCAATAAAATCAATTTCTGTTTTAAATGTCTTTTTTACTATTATTTACTATTATAGTTTCAAAGATAATGCAAATCTAGGCTTAGACACAGAATTACGTGGGTGAGTCTAACGTACTTATTTTTTCAAACAGTAGACATATAGCTATATATTCTACTATTTCCTGGAAACACATTTTTTCATGGATCATAACACTTTTATTTTCTTCTGGATGTGGTTGGATACTATATATCCCGAATCCTGAGTGATAAGGTTTTTTTACCCCTAGACCTAGCTCAGTCACTCAGAAAAGTCTGCCTGGAGGTATCCAACAGCAGCTCCTTAGCACCGAAGACTATAGATTACACTTGGTTCCTCTGTATCCGCGGTTTCCACATCCGCAGATTCAACCAAGCACGATTGAATCAAATGACTACATATCGTTTGCTAGGTGAAAGGAAATAGAATTGTTTTCTAGTAGCTAGTTAAACAAATCCAAAGAAATAGACCAATCAGCACACAATATTTTGTTTCTACCTAACTGAAATGTAACCTAATCCTTTTCTATTACAATTAAATTATTAAAACATATGCTCAAATGGATTTTTAAAATAAAATGTTTAGAATTAACAGAAAGCACTGAGGAGAAAATTATCTGATTATTTGGAAATAGAAACAAGTTAAGTGAATGTATACATACACCATTTTCCTTTTAATTTATAACAGACTGAACAACTCTGTTCTATCTGAAATTACATCTCATATTAATTTATGTTACAGCAAGAACTTTAATACTATGTGAAGAAATGCAAGAATTAAAGAGCCTAATATACAAACTGCTTCGTAAAATTGAACATTTTTTTTCTTGCCTCATTCAAATACTCAGTAAAGTCAAAGGATGAAGGGACTTTATTGCTTATTTTCATATTTTATATTTAACAGTAACTAGTCCCTATAAGGCACTGGGACTCAGAAGTTAAAAGTGCCCTTAGGGATTAAAGTTCTGCCACTTCAGCAAAAATATATTGAGAATGTTATCAGAGTCTTCAAAGGTGCAATAAGATGCTACACTTTCAGAGAACACCCAGTTTTGCCAGAGCCTTTGAAATATCAGTAGGCAATCAACTCTTCAGTCCCTTGAGAATCACTCACTGAGTAGTCTGAGATCTCTGAGGTTTGCTTGAGTTGGTTTTCCCTCCCTGTAGACCTGGGTAACGTGTTGATTTGCAACTAACCAAGATCGTGTGTGTGTGTGTGTGTGTGTGTGCGCGCGCGCGCGCGCGCACCTGTCTTACTTCAGCACACTAAGAACTGCTTGTAACATGTGGTGATCTTCCATGTGGTATGATTTTGTGTAGTGGCTCAAAGCCCCATCTGAACAAGACATATTTCGAAATCAGACAAAATTCCTACTACTGCAGAAGTAAGCTGTTTTGCAGTAAATCAATTCCAGAATAACTTTAAAATAACACATATTTTAGGGGCTTCCCTGGTGGCGCAGTGGTTGGGAGTCCGCCTGCCGATGCAAGGGACACGGGTTCGTGCCCCGGTCCGGGAAGATCCCACATGCCGCGGAGCGGCTGGGCCCGTGAGCCATGGCCGCTCAACCTGCGCATCCGGAGCCTGTGCTCCGCAACGGAAGAGGCCACAACAGTGAGAGGCCCGTGTACCACAAAAAAAAAAAAAAAAAAAAGCCACATATTTTAATGTGTTCCGGCAGCACATTAGCAGAGATCAAGAGCAAAATAAGAGGTGAAGAGTCCACACTGCACTCTCCAATTGGCAGCCACTGGCCAGTTTTGGCTATCGAGCACTTGAAATGCAGCAAGTACTGAAACATGCAAAATATGCACCAGATTTTGAAGACACAGTATTTTTAAACACCTGTAAAGCACCTCATACGTTATGCATTAAAATCATATTTTGGATATACCGGTTAAGTAAATTATTAATCTTCTTCTTAACACTTTTTTAACGTAGTTACTAGAAAATTTTAAATTACATATGCAGCTCACATGATATTTCTATTGGAAAGCAATGGTCTCTATACAAATTTGAAAAGTTGATAAGCGTTTAGAGAGGAAAGGACATTAGGTCAGGGTAAGCACTTCAGAATGCTATCAAAGAAACAATAAACAAACACTGGTGGATGGTCATCCTGAAGCCATTTGAGGGCCTGTGCTTTGGTTTTTTTTGTTATTTTGATCATATACTAACTAAAACAGCATGAGACAGAGGAAAAGTGCACGCACTTCTGGGAAACTTTCAGAATACCCATCCTTGAGACCAGCACTCAGATTTTGATTAAAATGGTCTGGGATGGGACATGGAAGCTTTTTAAAATAACTCCCTGGGCGCTTCTACAATACAGGATTGTGAACCACTGTTCACTAAAAGGTCAGAGGATTAATAAACTCATATCCAAGAGATTCACAGAAAGAGTGTGGAAGGTGGGCTTACAAGAAGAACAGAAAGAGTGTGGAAGGCGGGCTTACAAGAAGAACAGAAAGAGTGTGGAAGGCGGGCTTACAAGAAGAGAGGTTTGAGCCACAATTTTACCATGACACCGAAAATGGATGAGGCACATCCTGGAAGACACGGGCAGGAGCTGCAGAGGAGACTAGTGAAAGTTCGGGGAACTTTTTACACTGATCCAGTAGCTCGAGGAAACAACTGCTGTGACAAAATGCTTCTGAATGATAAAAAAAATATTTGGAGACCATAGGGAAATATCTGCAGGGCACAATATTAAATATGATTATAGATATTAAAAGAACATTTATATATTTTGCCAAGCAATATACGCAAACACGTCTTCAAGGGAAGTGCAGCCAATGCAAGAGCTCTTTGGTTACACTGTGAACTTCTACATGGATTTTCTACATTGATGTGAGCTTCCCTATCTGCTGGACCCTTAGTCTAATCTCATAATTGTACACTCTACTCCTTTATTAACTCTTTAGTATAGGCCAAAATGCTAAAAATCATACTTCAAATTCCTTATGACATGGTCTTTCAGCTCCACTTATGCCATCAGGCTGTCTCATGTTCCCAAAGGAAGGTGTTTTCAAGTCATAAAACATTTATTATTGCTGGTAAATAATCCTTCCTAGAAATAAACATAGTAAGTAGTATTATCTCACAGATTAATAATCCTTATTGGGCAAAAATCATAGTAGGGTTGTCACCCATAGTCTGCCTGAATTTAATTGCAAAAGAAGAAAGGGTGAAACTAGAAAGGGAATAAAAATCCAAAAGAATCTCCACCTAAAAGCAGTAACTTGGAAATAAGTACTAAAAAACACTGACATACGCCTTATTTTCTACTCGCAGAACCCTCCACAGAGAATGAAAACCAAATAAATGTCCTCCCGCGATGGAAAGAGCTAGTGCCCTCCCATCTAAACAATTAAGGGGTGAAACAGTTAATACTGAGGTACCAATCACATGTTTTATCTCTCCAAGTAACATTTTTGTAAAGGAGAATTACAGAATTATGGGGTAATAAAATGACTTTGTAAAAAGAAAAAGATAAAAATCCAATAACAGACTTCAACATTTACATCAATCCCGATTCTGTAAGTGAACTAACATTACTGCCCACCTTTAAGGTCACCTGCCTTATCTATCTTGGTTCTGTAGGTTTTTACGTGAGTAATAAGTGATTCATGGCCTTGTTGGATTTCAACCAGAGAGAGGAAGGTATCAAAGAGAATGTCCCACAATAAAGCACATTATGTGATCATCAAACTACTAGATAAGATAGATGAAGTGATTACTATGAGAAGCTTTCAATTCAGGAGAGAATGACTTTGGGTAAGAGGCCTCCAGAGTTACAGACAAAGGTTATGTTTTGGCTCTTTAAATAAATAGCGAGGAAAAATTACACGGAGCATATTATAGTATAGAGAGCATAAGTGAGCAAACAGGACTGTTCCATTTTCCCCAAAACAAATTTCGAATGCTTTTATTTTTAAATTAATTAAGGTCAAAAAGGTGATATTATCAACATACGTACGTACACACACACATACACACACACACACACACACACAGTCCTGTCAAGTAGAATCAGAAGGAAATACCCAAATTTCTTATATAAACTACTTCAAATCTATCAAAAATTGCAGGTTGAAAGGGTTTCCTCACAAAATGCCAAAATACATTTGAATGAAATATATTATCAATGAAAAAGATCTATTTTTTCACACTATAAAAGTTTTAAAGATAATTTTCTGTAATATATCTTAACACTGTATCATGGAGATCGTATCTAGTGCACTATTTCTCTAAGACAATAAAACTGGTAAGTTCAAGGTTTCTTCTTCACAGGAAAACCTAGCTTAAACAAAATCATACTGTAATTTTAAGAACACACAAAATTGGCAGATTCTGTTACACTTCCGTTAGTAGATGACACTCAGACCGTCCTGAAAAGTGTTTTCTCCTTAACAGGATTTACAATCTGGCCCTTTTTCACTCCTACACACCTCAGCTGACGCTGAAGGATTTGGGGTTTTAGACTTTCCTTCACTCTGAATCTCCTCTGTCTCTCTGAGAAGGAAAACCATGAAGTGTATCCCTAACCTTCTGAGATTGAGAACCTCAGTTCTCATTTAGAAAATGAGGAGGGCTGGAATAAACAGCCTCTAAATCCCTTCTATTTCGGAAATTTTACCAAGAAAGTCAAGAGAATTTGAATAAGCAGGTATTACCAAAACCCATGTCCACCATCTTCTACTTTTCACCTTTTCAACCAGTCTCAGAGCCCATTTGTTTCTTTGAATTGATTAATACCCTTCCTCCTAAGACGCACATATCATGGTATAGAAACAGGTTGGGTTTCAGAATTAAAGAGATTTTCCTTTGAATCGTGTCTAGACTGCTTACTAACTGGGATCCCTTGATGATAACTTTATACTCCTCGTGTCTTAATTTTTACCATCTAAAATGATGATAATAATGCAGGTTACAGTAAAAAAAAAAAAAAAGATGATGTGGTATAGTTCAAAGATGAAAAACAGAGAAACCTATATAGGCAGTTTCTGTGGTTGACCCATAGTCGGGATGCAAATTAAATATTTAACTGAATGAGCATTGCCTCTCTCAAGGTTATTTTCTTCTAACCAGGGACACTACTTTCAAAATGAGTATCTTTCTAAAGGTAAAATTTTAAGTAATATACGTAGACATATGTAAAAGCTATTTTTTCACCAGGTAAGTTTCTTCAAATGTTTCACATCACTTAGTTTTCCTTTTCATAAGACTAAATGTGGTTGTCCCACACTCTCTGAGACTATTACAGTCCTGTTTTCTGTAGTTTCCACATCTAACAAATCCTTCCAGTAATCAGGCATATTCTTGATAATATACACCTCTTGAAAAGCACATTCACGGGGGAAAATTAAAATTAACTGAGAATGATGGCCATAACAGCAAAATAACATTTAATGAAAACGAGTTAGATTCATTGGCTACCTGAGACCACAATCAAGAGATATTATTTCCCCAAGGCAGAATCTTGAAGAGTCTTGGAGAAAAAAAAAAAAGGTATAGCTAATTGAAGGGGAAAAAGGTCTTAAGTAAAATATATATGTATCTCTAAAACTAGGTATCATGACTTAATTTCCTACTATGGACAATGGTATATCTTTCTGTACAATCACTCCAGATCAACAGACGTTCATAGCAAACACTCTCAGGGGAAGAAAAGCTTTGCAATTACAGTCTTGATATTTATCTTCTTCCTAAAAGAAATACGACGCATGTGATCATGGCTTAAATGACGTACAGTAAGTTGTTTCAAAGCATGTTCTTTACATTATGCTCAGTGTACTTTTTTAAAAAAAACAAAGACCCATATACGTCCTCCTCCAGGAAGAAAAACAGATTTAGAATCTGTTCTCTAAATTCTCTAAATCATGTTTCCCCAAATCTGATGCATAAACCACCGGCATCAGATTCACGAAGGATGCTTGTTTAGAAGGATGATGTATGGCCCCCACTTAAAAACCCCTGGGTCAGAATCTCTGGCCATGGATCTCAGATGTCTGCATTTTAAACAAGCTGCTTGGGTGAATGTCCCCTTATAGAAAAAACATCTCCTATTGCCTTAATCCACAAGTGGAAGGTAACCTCACGGCACCATAAAACTTCTCACCGTAGGACCAAGGCCCTTTGCGACACAGTCTCTTTCCTCTACAGCCTTCCCTAGCCCTCAGTGCAACACGAACCAATGATGCCAAATCATGTACGTTCTGCACGTCCAGCTGCATATGCTTGGACCACACTGGCCTGATTGCTTCGCCAACCTGAATTCTGATTAATCTGAAGCCTACATGATACCCTGCACCACCGCCTTTGCTGAGAGTGACCACAGCCTGTCCTCACACTCACCCCAGTCGGGTAAAATGCTCACTCATGTGGTTGTTTGGTTAACATCTTTACTTACACGTAATTCACACCATAAACTTCACCCATTTAAAGGGACACCATATAAGTTTAGAAGATTTCCATCAGCCCAGAAAGAAACACCATGCACATTAGCAATCACCCCACATTCATTGCTCTCTCCACCCTGCCCTAGGCAACCACGAATCTACTTTCTCCTGTGCCTATGCTGGACATTTCTTACAAATGCCAGCGGCACATGCTTCCATCATATCCTACCAACTGCACCCTATTTATTTATCCATCTGCCTTTCTGACCAGACTGGCACTGAGCGTGGCTCAGGAGGAATAATCAATACCTGCTGGATTAATTAATGAATATCCCTTTTTGCCTCTTGTCACAGGCAAGGAGGGGCAGAACTTGGATGCGCTGTCACCGCTTAGATGGAAAAGACTGGGCTATCACTAAATAGGGGCTGGGGAGTTAGGTTCCGACAGAAGGGAAGGAGTTTGACAAACCCAAAGGACAGCATTAAATACTTTCTAAAGTTACAGTGAGCTATTAAATTAGGCATCTGTAGTCTTTGAGATGAGAACAGCAGTCCATGAGATTTTCCATGATGTATCAATAGAACAACCACGGCCACTAGATCTTGGAGAGACAGCACATCTTTTACTGTCCTTTATGTCCTTTTTGACTCTCTCCCAGCTCCTGTATACTCTCTCTTGGTCCAGGGGTCCAGCATCAAGAGGTTGTCCAAAGCCTTCCTCTACCAAGGTATCCTTAATTTGAAAAGTAATATTCCTCTCCTTTGGTCTTAATCAAAATTGCTTTTGCCTGAGGGCTATTCACATCACACTGATGTGATTCGGAACACAGTACCTGATGGACAGAACTGGTTAAAAGATTAGGCAAAATACCAGTCATTAAGAAAATAATGATAATACATGCTCTGGAAGAATCTTCACAAAGAAGTACATAAACAAGAAATAATTAAGGGGCTTCCCTGGTGGCGCAGTGGTTGAGAGTCCGCCTGCCGATGCAGGGGACACAGGTTCGTGCCCGGGTCCGGGAAGATCCCACATGCCGCGGAGCGGCTGGGCCCGTGAGCCATGGCCACTGAGCCTGCATGTCCGGAGCCTGTGCTCCACAACGGGAGAGGCCGCAACAGTGAGAGGTCTGCGTACCAAAAAATAAAAATAAAAAAGGAAATAATTAAATCACCCAAAAATGCCCCGGGGAAGGGGTGGGTGGGTGGTGGATTTCACTGTTAACATTTTCTGAACATCTTTTAAGGCAGAGCTCTCTGAGGACAAAGCCACATACACATACACAGATACACATGTGTAAAAATATTTACACTTTGCGATATGCTGTGCAGAGTTTTCTATTTCAGTAAATGTAAATCTACAGCATCCGCTGATGGCTGCATAGCATTTCACAGTTGAATGTAAGATGATTCATGTAAATAATCCTTTACTCCTAGACATCTAGGTTATTTTCCTATTTCCCCCCCGGGTACTATAAAAAATGCTGAGAAGAAAATATATATATAGGAACAATTAGTGGGTTATCTCATTGAAATACATTTCTATAAAGACAATTTCTGTAGCATAGCACATCAGTGTTTATGCTTGATCAATGTTGGAAAAGTGCCCTGCAGAAAGACCGTACCTTTATCCTCCATCAACAGTGTGTTCATGTCTGCTTCCCTACACTCTGGCCAAGGCTGCATTTTCATAATAATTTTAGTATTTAACAATAGGCAAGAAGCAAAACTTGGCCTTTTGACACTGCCATGTCAAACTGTAAAATCAGTGTTTTATTAACCTTCATTACAAGTGATGACTGCAGAAAAGTCTCTGCTGCTTTTAGCATCCTTGACCCTGTCTCCGTCTCCAACCTGTATCCTTGGTCTGTCCTGTCTCCAACCTACAGCCTTCCCCAAATCCATATGCCACCCTTGTTCCTAACACTGGGGTCAAGGAGGCTATGGAAAATACACATTCCCTAATATTCAAAGGGACAGAAATACAGTGCTCAATGTTTTAAGGACCCACCAAAAGAGAAATACAGGATTCATATTTCACGTGCATTTCTTCAATTACTAGTGAACATATTTTTAGTGATCTTTTGTATGTCTTTTCTCAAGTCCAGTATCTATTTGCCTAGAAGGATATTTACCTTGGGTTATTAATATAGGTTTTTTTCCACTCATGTAAAATGCCTTTGTTATCACATTAAGATTCCATACATTCATAGGTACAGTTTTTTTACACTCTCTATTCTTTCCACTATCATACTATTTCAAATTGTATGATTTTATAATGCATCATAATATCTACCGGGGCATAACCCGTCCTCCAATGCTGCCTGGGTGTCCTTCACTTGTTTTACATCTTTTTTTAAGAGGTACTTTAAAACCACTTGACAAATTTTTAAAATCTTAGTAGGATTCGGCTTGATTTTACATTGAATGCACAGATTCGTTTTTATAGACTGCCTACCTTTACTGCTTTATACCTCTTAGGAGTAGCAGCAGAGGTGTTAGGAGAAATAATAGGAAACATAGCAAATGGTAATTAAAAGATTGCTATGCGTAAGATAATCTCCCAAACACGTGACATCCTTATCTCTTGTATCCATCACAGCTCTGGGAAGGGGATATGTTTATTGCCATTTTGTGGATGGGAAAATTGAGGTACAGAAATTGTAGGTAACTTATCTATGGTCAAGTACCCAGTGAACACTGGGGTCAATTCCGCACCCAGGCATTTTGAAAAGGGAGCTCCCACACTGACAACTATGTAATTTAGGTAAATCCCTTCATTCCAGTGTTACTGCTTTTTATAGCTTTAAAATTTTCTTTACCTGAACATTGTACATGTCTTGTTGAATTTATATCCATATATTTTATGTTATTAGCTGCAGTTTTTAATTATGACATTTCCTTGGTACATTTCCAAAAAAAAAACTTTTGGCATTACAAATATTATCATTTATTCTTTAAATGGACAATTTATTCAATGTATTGTTTCTAGTTATGCAATATATACATATATTCTTTTCCATTATAGGTTATGACAAAATATTGAATAGAGTCCCCTGTGCTATACAGTAGGTCTAATTGCAGCCACTATGGAGAACAGTATGAAAGTTCCTTAAAAAACTAAAAATAGAGTTATAAGATCCAGCAATCCAATCCCTGGGCATATATCCAGAAAAGACAAAAGCTCCACTTCAGATTTCTAATTAAATAATTTATTTTCTATTATTTTTTAATTTAGTAACAAATTATTTAAGATATTAAGCTCCTTTTCATTACAGTTTTGTCTCCACCCACAGATTTTGTATGTAGCAGTATTTTTTACTGTTATTTCCTAACAGTAAAAATTATAGTTTTAGTTTCTTAATTTGGGGGTAGTTATTTCTAAATTTGTTGCCTTAATTTTAAAACAGAGAATCATCTATGACTACCAGCTTTTCATAATTTACCACGGTCGTTTTTCTTCCCCACGTGTGTGTGTGTTTGTGTGTGTGCATGTGTCTAAGTATATGGCAGCATAAGTGAGATATACAGGTTGCTTGACAAGGAACTTTTGTTTATCTGCTTGTGTAGCACAAAGTTTGCTACTCATCTCTCCAGTGATCTTATCAATTATATCAATAAAACCAACCTTGACACAATTTAATTCTTATGCATTAATCTTTCATAAACTAAAGTGTGCTAAACTCGATTACTCTTTGTGTTTTTCACTTTTTCCTTGTGAATTTAGTAGTTTTGTGTTACTTATTTGTTACTTATTTTAATTCTATGTCGTAAGTTAACTTATAATATGTGATATTAGTGGGAGGCGGATATTTTCGTCGTGGTTTTGGTGGAGGATTTCAGAGCACAATCAAAAACTCTTCTCCATCTCCAATTACTTTCCAAGTAAAACAGTACACGAAATTGTATGGTTTCCAACCACCTACAAACTTCACTCTCGAAAATAATAAAAATAAAATGATTAAAATTGGCAAAGAGAGCAATGAATACTTTAAACTATAAATCACATAAAGGGAAGTTCAGGATGTGTCCTGAAGTAACATGCACATTTTACTACCACAGTATCCTCGATCTGCATCGTTGAGTGACAAATGAGTCAGCATAGAGCAAATTGAGTTCTCATATTATTTAAACATGAAGAGTCTAAGAGATTATTTATATTTAATTTTCTCTTTTTACAGTGCTTTGATTTCGACATAAAGAGACTGTACTACTGCACTCTATACAGTACTGTAAAGTACACAAAAGCACAACCACTTATAGAGGATGCCCGCATGGGACAATGTACGCCAGACACGTGAACTAACTTACATGATTGGTCACGTGAACGCACATTCGCATCTTTGAAAGTTCGCAACTTGGAAGTCCGTGTGTAGGGGACTTACTGTAGTTATTTAAATTTAAATTAATTAAAATCAAATACATTCCCAGAGTCCTCACCTTGTGGCTAGCAGTCACCCTTTAGGACAGCACAGGTGGAAAACATTCTCATTATCACAGAACGTTCCTTTGGACAGCACTGGAGGCAGATATTTTTCTTCCCAGACATAATGAAAACGATTCTCATTATTTTTCTTTTCAGATAGGACAAGTAAAATTCTAAGAAAATAAACAGCATATTTATATTCAGAATATTAGTAACTGACAAACCAGAGACTTTACCTCGGTTCTATTTGACTGCTGAACCACTGTTTTCTTCTACTTACTAGGTAGAATTGATTGAAGAAAAGAAACCCTTAATATCAGGAATGGCTGAGGGAAGCCCCTGCCCACGCAAGTCATGGCCTCAACAATGTCACTAGAGATGCCACTGGCACACCTTGCCCTGTGGACATTTATCCTTGTCCTTCCTAGATTCCAAGTCTCATGCTAGATTCCCTGAATTCTGTTCAGTGTTCTAACTAGTATGTAAATTCTCGAATTAAATTCATCTCATGTCTCAGATGTCTACATTATACTTCTTATCTCTGGCAAAGACTTAGCAATCCTGCCAACCATTATATTTCTATTTCATGCCACTCACAGAGACAATTTCTGGAGACGGCACCGTCCTAATGGCCTGTCCAAAATTAACCCTTTAGGTTCTACCAAAGTTGCCTTTTTTTTTACTGTTGTGGATTGAATAGGGTCTCCCCAAAAGATATGCCTAACTTCTATTCCCCAGTACCTACAAATGTGACCTTACTTGGAAAAAGAATTTGTGCAGATGCAATTAAGTTAAGGGTCTGGAAACGAGATCATCCTGGATTTAGGGTCAGCGCTAAATCCAATGACTGGTGTCCTAATAAGAGGAAGGAGAGAGAGGGTTGACATCCACAGACACAGAGGAGGAAACCCAAGGGGGAAGGCACATGAAGATGGAGGCCGAGATGGGAGAGACGCATCTACAAACTAAGGAACATCAGGGATTTCTGGCCACATCAGATGCTAGCAGACAGTCATGACACTGAGTCTCTCTGAGAGCCTCCAGAAAGAAATCACCACTGACAACTTCTTGATTTCAGAAGTCTGGCCTCTACAACCGTGAGAGCACGAATTTCGGTTCTTTCACGCCACCAGTTGGCAGGAATTTGTCACGGCAGCCCTAGGAAACTAAGTCACCATCCACGTCAGTATTTCTTTTCAGGGCCTTGATCTCCTTCAAAGCAGTTACTGTTCTTTCCACATCTCCCAAAGGGGTAATCGAGAATTTCTGGTGATTGACTTCCCAATTAACTCTAATAAGGAGGCAAAATCTGGGCGAACACCTGAAGAAAAATGTCAAAGATGCAAGAATGTTAGGTTATGGGAAAATGACTTTGCCTTTTAAAATGTGGTTGGCTGGCTGGATCTAGAGCAAGCTGCCTCTTTCACAGCGTTGAACAGGCTCTGAAGCAACATAAGCCTAAGGAGACTTAATGACAAGACGCGCGGACATGTCCTGTTGATCAAACAATGCTAGAGAAGCAAAAGAAGCTTAACGTTACTGACAAAAGAATGGTTCATTTAATATGACATCCCCTTAATGATATGCAAATGAATTATTATGCTGCCTGAGGACGAGAAAAAAGAGCCAGCAGGTAAAAATTTACATTTTCTTATTGATTTTATTGATGATCTTATCTTGTATTTCTCTAGCATCCGCAAGAATTAATTTTAACAACTTTCCATATCAGGAATCTTTTAATAGCCATTGCGCTCTTTAAACTATACAGAAAGACTCAAACTCTAACATTATCTTTTCATTTGCCCCAAATCCTTAATTCTGTGAACTGTATTTGGGTTCCTCCTAAAGTCTGGCCACAAGAAGCATTTTTCAGTCATTCTCAAGACCATATTCACCTAGGCACTTACTAAAAACGGATGATCACACTAAGAACAGAACGCTGTGGGTGAGACGTCTGGATGGAAGAGAACTCTCAGACATGGGGGGTGAGTGCGGTGACCTCAGCATTCAAGGAAGGAGAGGAGAACATGGGTGACCAAAAGAACAGGGAGGAGAAAGTGACCTGTCCTCTGGCAGAGGAGAGAACGTGTGGATCAGACAGGTGTTGGGCTTTAGAACAAAGGAGCTAACGGCCCAGAGACAAATGTTCTCCTTAGTAAAAGGTTTAAAGGCTTAGATAGGAAAAAGAAACTCATGTGCATTTAGGTATAAATAATTGCAATAGCAATACATGATTTTATCTTAGGGGAATGAGAAATAAAAAATACATTCACTTCCAGAAAAACAACCAGGGGGGTTAAAGGAAAATTCTGTATATAATTGTAATTTTGAAGAATCAGGTTTCTTCAGCTTTTTCTGGGAAGAACACACAATGCATTTGAGGTTATTAAGAGGAAAATGGTTAGAAGGCATTCAGGCCTTGACCATTTAATTTACAAGGTAACCTGTTATCATTTGTGTTTATTTTTCTTCCCATGAAGTAGCCTGTAGAAGGCAGTGGACTCAAAGGGAATGGCCCTTATGATCACTTTAGCCTAATTGGAATTTATGTGATCTCACAGCCTCTACAGTTCTCTAGTTAAGAAAGACTAGGTATTCAGGTAAAGAAAAAAAAAAAAAAACCTACTGGAAACAACAGCAAAAGAACAGCAGCAAAACTGACTACAGGCCATCATGAATGTCCTAGCCTAGAACTCTCCATAATCCACTGTTCCCCTATTGCCTGAAACTTCTACACACATTAGGAAACTTTCCACTGCTTGCCGACTCTGTAAGAAGACAGCAGACAATCAGAGTTATTACTCCATGACTGATTGGAAATTTGCCTGCTGCTGAATGTTCGTCCCTTATTCTCTATCTCCATCAAAGGTCTTTATACAACCAATTTAAAGTATACACTTTTTAATGTGCTGTTTGATTGCTGTTAATTAGAATATATTAATCGTTCCTGTTATATATTTTACAATTTGATCTAGGATAGGGTATATCCTGGAAGCTCTGCTACAAAGAACCAAACTCACGATGGCAGGGATCAAAGACCTTTTAAACGGGGTTAAGATTATGATTCCTGTTCGTCTCCATCTCCTGTGCTTGGAGACTTGGCATGGTAACTAGTAAAAACTGACTTGTGTTAAGTGCCCATTGTTTGAGAGGCTATGTGCACGTGCATTCACTCCTATATATGCATGTACACACACACACACTTTTTTTTTTTTTTTGCGGTACGCGGGCCTCTCACTGTTGTGGCCTTTCCCACTGCGGAACACAGGCTCCGGACGCGCAGGTTCAGCGGCCATGGCTCACAGGCCCAGCCGCTCCACGGCACGCGGGATCTTCCCGGACCGGGGCACGAACCCGTGTCCCCTGCATTGGCAGGTGGACTCTCAACCACTGCGCCACCAGGGAAGCCCCACACACACATTTTGATCAAAGGACAAAGTGTATAATAGCAGGACTCAGGGAGCACTAATATCTTCTATGATCATAAAAAAATATTTCCCACATATAACCTCAAATATATTTGTAAATTACATTGACTAAATATTTGTACATATCTTTTAAAAGCAAAACCTCTGTAGAGACAGCATTTCTTACACATCAGGAGGAAAACAAGCACTGAAAGAGGAAACATTATTTTTGAGAACATGGCCCTACATAATCAGGTTCAGGTAGGGCGCTAAAGTCACTGGACTTCAGGCAACAAACAAGGGCAAATCTACTTCAAAAGTTCATTTAGTAGGCAAGTATTAGGTACTTCTAAAACTTATTTAATCTAGAGAAACATAATGAAAGCATTATTTTTTCTGGATAATTACAGTGATTGGGAACAAATACTTTAAAAATTAAGTGACAAAATGGTGACAAATATGTACATATCTTTAAACTTATTTATATAAGTTAGAAGTGTACTTGAATATTAGCCTGTAATATACATTAACAGAATCAGTGCAAGTTTGTGCAAGAATATATAATGTGTGTACATACACACATGCACACATTATTTCCACAGAAAAAATGATGTCGGGAATTAATTGTAAATATACATGCTGCTATCTATGTGTCTATATTCCAAAATATTATACAGTCAGCTGTGAAAATGTTTACCCAAGGAAAGCTAAAAGACTATTAAGTTGCAGGCTAATCTGTGCTTCACTCCAAATAATTGGCTCTATCATTAAATATTACTATAAGTAACTGACAAAAAAATTCTTGCAACCTTGCAGCTGGCAATAAGTGAGTTAACACTGATAAGCTGTGGAAATACAGCGACTTGTTTTCATTCCTACACACTATTTAATTTTTTTCCAAAATCAGAAGTAGAGTTAGAATAATAAAATGTCAGTGTAGCCAATATTCTCTTAAGCATTGTTACAAACTCCTAGGTTTATAAGTCAGAGAAATTGGTACTAAGAGATATTCAATAACCCACACAAGATGACACAGATTTAAATGAAATCAAATCTCAGACTCTGGCAGGATTCATTGTTATGTCTATGATAATAAAATATCAAAATTAATTTTGTTCAAGCGATAATTCACTTAAGAGTCAACCAAAACAGTACAGCGGTTCCAATTATTTAAGAACATGCTTTTATGAAACCTACTGCATTATGTTAATTATATTAAAAATCAAAAACATTCAGGCATACCCTCTGACATAATTTCACATTTGAGAATTTATCTTAAGTAAATGCTTTTGGATGGCAACAAAGATATAAACCACAATTAAACCCTTCACGTAGCTTCTTTTAATCTTATGAAAATGTAAAACACAACAACTACCAAAATACCCAACCATCTGAGACTGTTAAGTAATTTCTTTTAAATCCATACAATGAAATAATAAGCAGCCACTGAATTGGTGCTGTGGTAGGAAGATATTTAATGACATAGATATTTTTGATTTAAAAAGTGTTATGTAGGATGCTATGGTAAGTATCAGGTTGGCCAAAAATTAGTTCGGGTTTTTCCATAACATCTTACAGAGGAGACCCGAAAAAATTTTTTGGCCAACCCGATATGTGATAATAAACAAAATAAAATATATCACACATACACACATCACAGTACCATTCAAATTTAGCTTATACAGTTGTGTATTCTGTATTGTATTTCGCATACAATTCTTTTGTATTTTACTGCAGTATCACACTTAAGAACTTTTTCTTATGTCGGGAAAGGAATACTGAAACTGTAGTTTAATCATCATCATATAAGGAAATACTGAACAGTGGTTGTAATAAACAAACAAGTTCGAAATACGTGAATAAAGAAAAATCTTAATATAAAGGTGAGTAAAAAAGCAAATGGTAAAAATCTGCATACGGTAAACACAATGAATTTTGAGAAGCGACTGCTCTTTTAATCTTTCAAATTTCAAAATATTACTAAGGCTATATTTTAAATCTTGAATTTTGGTTTTTGAGTGTAAATAATTAAATGCCCCAATAAATGTCACAATAGGAATATTTCTGTTGGAAGTATTTTCATTCCATAATGTTGTTATTTCTCCCAATTTTCCTTTCTTCTTTTTTTGTTCCCTGAGTAATTTTAGTTTTCCTTATTTTCATTTTAATAAAAAGGTGGGTAGGGTGGGGGGGGTCCTTATTCTCCATGTTAATCTTTGCAGCCTTTGGAAGAAAAGTTCTCACTGGTGACATGATGAGGGCTCTTCTCAGTGGTGGCTGACGGACAGCCCTTGGGGGTGACACTGCTTTGGTGAACTTGGTCTTGCAGTTTTGGTCGCTGCATGTGTCAGTGTCTAATCACATTTGAGGATGGTTCTCGCTGGCAGCACTCACAAGGGTATGAAACGTAGAGCTCAACGCGCCAATTCAGTCATTTACAATAGAAATACAACAGTTCCCAGCCTTGATTGTGCAAGAGCCCCCCAAACACCTTCTTTCCCTAAACGAAACGCACAGGAATAGACAGATTATCTGAAGTTTGTTTGGCAAGCACTGAAATAGCATACGTTATTTTATTTATATGTTATTTTATTTATGGGATATGTTACTAATGCCATCAGCCCAAGCCAGCCTGCTGCATCAAACATTCAGAAAGCTAGCGGCCACCGTCTTCCCAGAGTGGCTGCAAGATGAAGATTCCCAAATTGCCTATGAGATTCTGAATTTGTTTGCCAGAATCTTTTTGATACATGTTAGAAACGTTTGTCTCTTAGATACTGTTAACCCTGTCAATAAGATTAGAGAGGCTGCCTTGGGGATAGATTCTATTCTTTTTGGTAGAGGTTCTTTTTGTGTAGATTTGGTCTGTTATGATGAGGTGTCTTCTGATCTATTACTGCATAACTGTTTATTTGAAATCTTAAGAGTCTTCTGAGGTATCTTTCTCTTACTTTTGCCTACAAGGACATTTTTTTCTGGATTTTATATTACCAACGCTAATAAAAGGTTTTAAGCATTATTCATATTTTAAACAAGAATAAAAGTCTTTTGACATTGCTCAATAGAAAATATTTTTAAATAAAACTTTCAACATATGACTGGCTAAGCATGGGAAATAACATTTAAATGGATATATCATATGTAATCCTCTAAGTGATATTACATAACTAGCAAAACCACTGTCCCTTGACGTTACTACCCTTGAGTTTGACACAATTTAAATATGAGCTCTCCATAACTTCACTGGAGTTATGACAGTCTGATTTAGGGAAATAGGAAGTGTTGGAAATACCTAACAATTTTTACAGTGGTTAATCATAAGTTGATTCTCAATAAAATTAACTAAAAGGAAATGACCAAACTCCCAAAATAGGAAAAAGCGAAGAGTTTTATCGTCATGTAATTAATTATATTTTTAATCTAGATTTTTCACAAATCACTATGTCCATTTAAATATTAAACAGAGAATTAGGCAGATGATCTGACATATACAATCAATATCAAAACTGATGAGGGTAACTTGGAAACTATTAACATTGTATAAAACAATATTGGTTGAGATGCACAAATTTTTTAAAACATTAAAATTATGAATGATCCTATGTAAACATTATTAGCATGGAAATTTGGACACAAATCTTACCAAATCAGTACCAGGAAACTGAAAACTCAATAATTAACATTGTTTTCTGCATTTAACTATTTCAAGGTTATTTTCCCTCAAAATTCATAAAATCAAATGTTGTGATTTCTTATATATATGTGTATATATATATAAAATTTAGATGAGGTCATCACTCAAACTTTTCATTTAACTGAAACTTATTTTTAAATATGTATGCTAACCATTAAATTTTTGTTTTCTTTTTTGTTCAAATTAATTACTGTTACCTGTTGAAAACACAAAATCTTAAAAAGTATAATATACTCCACAAACATCAATAAGAAATATTTTATTTAAAATCTTATTATGAAATTTGTAAACGATATAGACTAAAAACACAATGGAAATATCACTGACCATAATTATATTAAAAGTAATAAACTTTTAATTTTGATCCCACAGTTACCAATAAAATTTTGAAGAACTGAGAAGCAAACGATCTACACAAATAACTTTAGCAACAATATATTTTAAGGCTAATAATACTTTTAATTATTTTAATGTATTTTTAATCAAAGTAAAATAAAGTTGGCAATAACTAAAATATTATCAAATTCTTTGAATTTAATAAACAAAATATTAAGTTGTATGGAAAAGTATTGTGAAAAGTGTGAATAAGGAACCTCTGAGTGATATAAACAGATCTTGGATCTGTATTTTAGGAAAGACCTACAGTATAAGTAATGATGTATACAAAATAAAAATTTAGTGTTTCTATACTCAATATCTATATGTATCACACATAAGAAGGCAAGGTGTTTTTACTGTATTTAATGTGTTCATAAAACAAATTTACTTTACATAAGGAATCTTTACATACCACATCAAATTAAAATTAAATAGCAACTTTATAAGACAATGAGAAAAAGAAATTGTAATACATCCCATCACAAAACAAATATTCTCCAGTTGTTAACCTCTTGGATTCTCTTGTACCTAACTGGACTAAAAAGAAAAATATCAGTGTACTGTTTTTTTGTTTTTTTTTAATTTGATGATATGAACAGATCAATGATAGGAGGAACATAATATTTACAGGGCATGGGCTTCCCTGGTGGCGCAGTGGTTGAGAGTCCGCCTGCCGATGCAGCGGACACGGGTTCGTGCCCCGGTCCGGGAAGATCCCACATGCCGCGGAGCGGCTGGGCCCGTGAGCCATGGCCGCTGAGCCTGCGCGTCCGGAGCCTGTGCTCCGCAACGGGAAAAATATTTACAGGGCATTTAATTTTATATTTATTCTTTAAATAACTTTAATCAAGCTTATGAATGCCGTCCCAATTTAGGAAAGTGCTCTCAAAGAAAAAAAAAATTCAGGGAGAGAAGGTAAATTAACATGTTTGGTTTTCAATAATATAACCATGTAACTTTCAAATCTCTGTTCAACAGGATATCGTTATCCTCTCAGGATATTCTATTCTAAGGAAAGTCCAAACTAATCAACATAGAAAATTAAAATACACGCACACACACAGGGAAACCCATTTATCATTTCTAGCTGTCAAATTTGTTGAAATATGGGTTTCTTTGTTTATGCTGCTATTAATTTTGTATATAATCACAGCTTTAACCTAGAAATATTTATCTTCCAAATAATAAAACTAATTCCTGAAAACTGCATCAACAAGTTCTTCTTAGTTTTATTTGTAACTTTTCAAAACCAGTCCATGCCACTGTCACCCTGTAACTGCTGAAATACTTTTTATTTTTAAAAGGTAACAGGAATAAATCTTTCTGCTTTAGTTAACACTTAATGAATAACTGATTGAGCTATAATCCAAAAAATATTAAGTATCAATGCAGTCCATGAATGAATTGATACCTGTGACTGTAATTAGTTCCCATTAAACACATCTAGGTATACAAAATGTTAAAATCAAATGTATTTAATAAACTCATTGTATAAACTGGAGGGCAAGCAACCATGGTGTAAGCAGGTGACCTCAGTCACCTTGCTTTCATCTTCACATAACGGAGGCTGGGAAAGCATGTTTTCCATTCTTACTCGCCTGGGGCACTAGTTCAGCAAATGCTATACACTCAGAGCATTTTTTTGGATTGTTTATTTTGTATGGTAATGTTTGAAATCTGATGTGAGCATCAAAGATCCCTATCATACAATGATGATCAATATTCATTACAGAAGTCCAGCAAAAGACCAGCAGATTCCTAAACATACTCTACTATACTGAAAATGGGGAGATGAATAAGAACCTCATCTGATTATATTCTTAATAAAATTGCCAGCAAAGCAGTAATAATGCAGATTTGGGGGCTACATATAAAGTAATATCAATGTGAACTTTTTTTAAAGTCATTCAGTCTTTCCAACAGCATTATACCTGCCTTTAGTTTAGGCACAGATTTCCAAAAATTGGTCAAATATTATAAAATCTTTAAAATATTCATGTTAGAAAGTGGAAAACAATTATTTGGGGTATGGGGTGTTGTAAAACAATCAAAATCATAAAACATATCTCTATCATAATGTAAATACTACTTAGATAACTGTTTTCTTCTAATAATATCACGTAGTAAATTCTTCCATGATTATACTTTCTATCTTTTAATTTTGATTCTCTCCATCTGTTTCAAATCTCCTACTTCTTTAAAAAAATGCCTAGAAAGATATGCTTATTGTAATAATTGATAAATGATTCTGCTAAATCCTTAATTTTTTCACTAATTTGATACCAAGTTTTGATTCATCCACCTTTTCCAGTAATAACTCCTAAATATAGGTCCTATAAAAACGTGGAAGATAGTTTTCCACCATCACAAAGAAATACCTGTGTTCGTCTTATCCAATGATTTTAACCTTTAAATAACATTACATATAGTCCATATAATATGCTATACTTAGGGATTAATTACCAGTTTTATGGTAGTTGGGTGAATAGTAAGGTGGTTTACCAATCATTTCTATGACCGAACATTCTAAAACCATATGGCAGAACTAGTAATGTCCTATGCAACCATATAGAAAAAACTGCCTGAAGTCCCTAGACTTCAAAAATAATTTTGGATAATCAATGAAATAAAACCTATTCCTTAATATTGATATGGTAAGAGCAAAACTGCACTCGTGTTTAAAATGTGAATATATATACAATTAACACAGACGATCATATACATATAATTAAGCTACATTTATTCTTGGTAGGGTTTTATAAAATTAAGTGCTGATTGAAATGAAAACAGTTCTTAAAAATAAAGATATCTGCACCCAATATATCATAAACATATGAAGATTAAATCAGAGTAATACTCAAATTTGGAAATATCATTTGAAATAAATCTTCAGATTCTCATCATTTCTGCTAAGACATATTCTAAGATATATTTTAACTGCTATGCTCATCCAGAATAATTCTTATTTTCCTATATTATAACTGATCTCTCAAACTCTTTCTTCTAATTCAGAATTAATGGTGTCCCCCCCCATAAAACCTAAGCTTGAAATATATATGCATTTTCTAGAAATTACAAGTGAAAGTCATATTCAGTTATACTTTATATAACAGGTGAAGTCAAACAGGCTGCTGACAAGATAGAAATTAAAGAATAAAAAGATTTCATCTTTTGTTTGATCTTCACTGACTGATAAATCTATTTTATCTCTTAGATGATAATTTAATGGAGAAAAAAACAAAACTCACTGCTTCTTCATAATCTCTCAGTCCCTCTAAATTTTTTTTTTTTTTAAGTTTCATTCAGTTGAAATATATTTAAGTCTAAAACTAACAGCTAATTTTTAGACTGCTGGAAGAAAACTACCTAATATAGCTATAACAGAATAAAGCCCTGAAAAGATGGAATAAAGATAGAAATAATGCACAAATATGGATTAAAATCACTATGATAAGAAGGACAAATACTCAGTGATTGACAAGCCGCAAAACTGAGGCTTCGGTTAAATACAGACACACTCTGTAACTGATGCTTTAAAACAGCCCACATGTGCTACTGTAGTTTTTGAAAGAAGAATTAAAAAGTTAATTATTAAAGTATTTCCAAAATTCATCAATACAATACCAGTGTCATTTCTGGAGACTTAACACTATCTACCTACCTACCCTCCTATGCAATGTTTCCTCCCTTCAACTTGAACCCGACTTCAGCGGTCTGCTACACGATTCTGCCAAGTAACCTTAACTGAACAGCTTACTACTGTATGACGTAGCGAGTACTGAGCATTTTTAAAGTTCCAAAATATAATTTATCTATTCTTATATCCATGTTATATCAAAATTATATCAATTGTATCAATATTTCACTGAGACTGAATTCATGGAAAAGCCTATAAACACATCTGGTTTTCTTTGCAAATGTATATGTCACATAAGCAAGGACCATAATATACCCACTTCTACCCTATTTTACTAAATTAACATTGCTGTTACTAGCTGCCTTTTAAATTACCAATAAGTTCTCATGCTTGAGCAATTTAACATGCTTAATAATGATAAAAAACTAGTAAATGTCCTGTTCTCATATTTTTAATCATGGCATAAATCTTTCGGCATCTTACATTGAAATCCTTTTGGTTTTGCAATGTGTGAAGGGGTAAGGTATGTGATAAATTTAGAAAAATCCACAGTGAATTTATGTGACAACAGACAAGGTAAAACCATTTCCTTCAGGAAAATAATATTATTTTACAACGTGGGGAGTTCCAAGCCTTCCTTAATATTATGTGAATGTGAAGGAAATAGAGTTTTCAGAACTCACAATTCAGTACTTTTCTAGAGACGTTACCTGATGATTTAGAAAATAATCACATAAATTTTATAAACACGTGCACTCAATGTAAAGCAGGTATAGTTCAAATGATTACCGGCACTACATTTTCCGGAAGCATCCTACTTGTCCCTAAGTTCCCTGAGATGTTTGATACATAGTTGTAACTTTTAAATTACTAAATAATAAAATTAAAATAAGCCCTGACTGAGTTCTTCCAGACTAGTTAAGCAGAGTTCTATGTCACAGAAAAATCTACAGCAAAATACAATGAAAGGTGCAGAGACTGGAGATGAGTATAGCCTAGATTCGAGAACCAGCTCTTCCTGAAACAGCGCGACGAAGACCTGAAGTTTCTTAGGCCTTTGCTGCTTTGTCTATAAAATGGGCAACCTATTTTTCTCTGTTAACTTTAAAGTTACACTGTCGATGCATGACTTCCTAGGAAGTTTATAAATTTATGTAAGAAGGCGATTATCTCTCTACATGATTATTGCTACCATAATTACCAATGTACAGGTACAAACAGGTAGCCTTTGAAGGTTCTCCCCTTTCTATCTGAGTATACGACTAACGTGTTCAGGTCACAGCAGTTCCAAAGTTCACGCACGTCTGGGGAACAAGGACCAGCAATTCACCAGAATTAACAAAAAAGTTTTACCAACTTTTCCTCTTCAATTTTGGCTACAGGAAATTATTTCAAGAAATAGGTATATCAGCCTAGCTTAATTTTGTAAAACACACACCCAGTTACATTCAAACTACTGAAAAGCATTCAAACTCATAATGTTGGGTCACCTTGAAATACAACTTTATGTACTTTTCTAAATGATCACACAGTAATGAGACTTTTATTATGGCAGGAGGGATTGTTTTCCATGGTGCTGTGAGTCACCCCCCAAAATGTAACTATAGGACCAACTGGTATTTCTGACGTGAGGGAATCATATTATACTTTAATTTATACAAGGAACTATTTTTTTAACGTATTATGGAAGAAAAAAGCTTAAAGAATTGAAGTTTTTACAGATATGCTCCGGTTATATTTCAGTGGGCATGCAATTTTCTTTTCAAATAGGACAGAAAATCCACTGCCTCTCCTAAGCATGAGCTCCATATACTTTTTTTCCTTTTCTTTTGTATCATCGTGATTGAATGGGGATACAAGAGTGTAAGGCAGGTTGCAGCACAGCTTTACACTGCTCCATCTGCTGGATATGCCTGCATCTCCGGCACCCAGCGGCAACCTCTAAAAAGTAGCACGAACTAATTCAGCAGGTGGCTTCAAAAGGCTCAGGCGCGTTGCCTGAGAAACTTACTGTGACTTTCTAATTTTCGCCCAGAGTTCCAATTTCACCGTAAATATTTAAAATTAATTAATTAAGAACCCACAACCGTCATTAAAATACTAAGGCAGCGAAGACACGCTTCACCGTAGGGGATCTAAGGCAAACCAGAAGGAACTAGGCTATTCATTCACTGCCGGTTTGCACACCGCTCCAAGCACAGATGCAGACATTTATCTAAGGATCCTAGAGCCGTTCACCCAGTCGAGAAATGGAAATACATGCATAAAAGTTTTAAAGAGATTTTTAAAACACGCCTATCGGTGGGCCCGTAAACGGCACAGAAGGAGATAACGCCTCTCCGAACGGGATTTCCCCAAAGACCGAGCGGGAAGCCCTCGGCCTTCTCCTCCGCAGCATCCTGGCCGGCAACCGCAGGGTCGCGCTTTCGGACCAGGCAGCCGGACTTTTCCCTCAGCTCCTCGTCGCAGACGGGACAGCGAGCGGCTGCCGCCCCCCGCCCGGCCGCCAACGCCGCCGCCGCTGCAAAGAAAGGGCTACTCCGCTCCCGGAGCCGGGCGGCTGCAAACTTCCCCTGCTTTGCACATACCTCTTTCTGCCAACTTGAACATCCTTCCTCGCAACGGGGCCAGGGAAAACCATTATAGCGTCCCAGGGAACGGTGGTGAAGGACACCCTCGCAAGGAAAGACCCGCGCCTCCGGCAGGGACGCGCCGTTCGCGCAGGTGGGCAGCACCGCTGCCGGAGGGTCCGCCCCCGCCCCCCTCGGCCGGCGCTGCCCAGGCTGCGGGGAGGACGGCTGCAGCGGCCACGGGCAGCGCCAAGAGGACCCGGGCAGCCCGCGGGAGCCGTGCGGGAAGGCGGCACGTACCTTGCTGCGGTCGCCGGGCGCGGAGCCCGAGCCGGGAGCGTGGCTGGGGGCGGCGGCGCGGGGACGTAGGGCGCCGCCGGGCGCTCGGTCCGCAGAACTTGGGCAGAGCCTCCGCTGCGGTCTCCGCCAGCGGCGCGAGCAACACGTCCGGTTTGAACTTTCCAGCTCCGGGCCCGGCGAATATGCGCTCACGCACGGACACGCGCGCGCCGGCAGAGCCTCTCAGGGGCAAGCCAAGCGGCCCCGGGGCCTCCGCGGCCGCGTCCTCCGCGCTGCCCGGCTCTCATTGGCGCGGAGGTTCCGGCGCTATTTATTTATTTCCTCCTCCTCGCTCCGTCCCCGCCCCGCCCGCGCGCGCGCGGGCGCGCGCCCCTCCTCCGCCCCTCGGTCCGCGCGGCCGGCCGCCGGGGCTCCGGCTGCAGCGCGGCGGGGATGCGCGCGGCCCGGGGATGCGCGCCGGGCGGGCCGTGGGGGAGGGAGAGGGCGCCCGACTGCGCGTAGGCGGCGAGGGGCTAGAGGCCGAGGCGGAGCGGGCGGACGCGCGGCCGACGCGCGGCGAAGGCTGCACGGCGGCTCCCCGGGCCGAGCCCCTGCGCGCCCGGACGCCGCCTCTGCTGCCCGCCCCGCGGCTGGCCCCAGCCCCGCGGGGACGCTGCGACGTGCCACCGCCGGCCAGCCAGGGGAGCCGCGAGCCGGCCCTTTCTCAGTGGTGGCTTAAGCGCTGCGCAGTGAGGCTTCGCTCTCCCCACGGTCCTCGCCCAGGACCGTCGCGAGAGCCGCCGTCCACCCAGGTGAGGCGGCGGGCTGAGCCCTGGCAGGAAACGCAGGGCTGGCTCCGGACCGCAGGCTCCGCGCGCACTTTGGGACGCCCCGCCACGAGCTCCGAGCGCCCATGCCTTTGCTGCTGCTGCGGTTCGCCCCCAGATGAGCTCTCAAACGTCCGCCGGGCGCTGGTGCCACCGTTTTTCCTCTGACGGTCTGCCTGGTACCCAAAACTGAAGGAGGGATGACCTTAGAGCAGGCCGCCCTCACCCACCGCATTCAGCCTCAGCACCGGGCTGGAAGGAGCCCGGTTCTGGTTCAGTGAAATCCGTCTTCCACTTGCGTCTTCCCGACCCTACTTCGGAGCGGCTCCTCCAACCCAAACCCCTTCCAGGCTTCCCTTGAGGTAAAGCCGGTTTTTGTTTTTGGTTTAAGGGTTCATGATTTGAGTCATGGAAAGGGGGAAAAAAAAATTAAAAGCAAGTAATTCTAGAATAGAGCTAGATAAGTAAACAGTAAACTAAGCACCATCCCGAAGACTAGAATGCAAATCTCACCTCTTGGATTTGGAAACGGGGGCCCTTCCTCAGTGATTTATCCTCCAAAGTCCTAACAGTCTTGGGCTATATTTTACTGGGACTCCAGGTATAGAAACACTATGACCCTAGAGTGCTTCCCATTATCTGTTAACAGTATGCACTCAATTTCATTTTTCTTCTCTGTCCAAAAATAACTTCCAGCTTCTCTGAAATGTATTCATTAGATAGCCATCCCTTAGTGATTTAGATCTTTTCTCCGAAATTCCCTGGTAAGTGTACAAATACTCCTTAAAGTGCTGATAGTTTACAGACTTTACATTTTCTTTGACATCTGGAATAAGCCCCCCAGAGGCCAGACAAGGAACAGGTAAGATCCTGAAATGGGAGAAAATGGAAAAAAATACTCATCCTTTCAGAATGTTATTCTTCTCTGGCTCCAGGTTTAATATACACTTGCCATTTTTAAGGAAGCTAAAAGGAAAGCACCAGTATCTAGACATCCAACTTTTCCCTCACTCATGAAGCACCAGCTTATTACTGAGAAAAGGGGCCACTGTAGTTGAATTTAATACCCTGCTACTGAACGGAAGAATCCAGAGACAATCCCCCAAAGTCAGGGAAGTGGCTCATTGGTCAACCAAGTGGTGGATGGGAGGGTGTGCCCATTTCTGATGGTATCTGTGCCAGTAAAGAAGTAAAATCTTTGCTCAGAACCTGAAAGGACCACAAGTAATTTTAAACCCAGGACTTTAGAAGCATGTGTATTTCTACAGAATTCTGCCCTGCTCCAGAGGTGGCCAGCGTCTAATATGGGGGAACACCTATCTGACATAGATACTTTTTATTGTGTTTTGCATACAACCTCCTCTGGATATATATATATATATATATTTAAGCCAATACTAAATATATATATATATATATGTATATATACATATATATATATATAGTATTGGCTGAAAAATAATTGAAATGGCATTATTTTCTAAAATTTTTCTCAGGGAATACAACTATCCCCTGGTACCACTCTCTTCATCCTCCCCAACACATTTGTCCCCAGTATGCTTCTACACTCCAGTGTCCAGAGATGCCAGTGCTCATGGGAGCTGCAGGCCATACAATGACGGTCATTATCACTATCACTAGGAGAACACACATCTGGTGCTGAGAAAGACGTTGACTTTAGATGCAGCAAACATCATAATCTGAGATATGAGATGGAGAAAAGATCTTTAAACCAGGAATTGATATCAATCATCACAGTAACTCATTGAATATTTCAAAATGTCCATTATCTTTGAACATCATCTGTTTCGATGATTGTGTTTATGTCTGTACCCACAGCATAAAGCCTATTTCACAGAAATTGGAAAATATGTGTGGAGTAAAATTACAAAAACATAAAGGGGGTGTGTAACCATTTTATTTGTTATGAGTCACTGAATCAGAGGGAAAATAAATATTAACCATTACATAGATATTAAAGAATAATTTAGTTTTAAGAGGTTATTTTGAGAAATACCCAAAAAATCCACTAGTTTATATTAAATATAAAAATACATAACTGCATTGGATTGGTTAAATTTATTTTAAAATATTTTTCAGTGTCTTATAGGGAGCAAGGAAAATGAGACAGAAAGGATGTAAAAGTAAAAAGAAGATGAAAGAAAGTGAAAAATCTGACCACCAGACAAGGAAACTGGAGGCTGTAGCTGGTGTGATCAGCAGAACGTGGGAAACATGAAGAGAGTCTGAGAGGTATTAGGGTCCCTTCAATTCTGGTCCAGAATGGCAGCAATCCTCAGAAAACTCCTTAAGCCTCTGCTTAAGATCCTGAATTTATGGAAATTTGCTTAGATACCACTTTTTTTGCTTGTGTGATAAAACTGCATTATGCATAGAGTGAAACCAGACCAATAATCCTCACTTCAGCAATCAGGCAATTGACTTTTCTCACTTTTTCATAAAAGATAACCTGCCTCATAATTTTATTTGGTGAAAAATTTTAGTCCAATTTTTTTTTTTAGTTTGTGAATGCTCATTGGCAAGTCACATGTACCTCCCTTTTCCGGAATCCCTATGTAGAAACACATTCCTAGTATTTAGCATTTCATCTCCTGCCTTTCAAATTCTTCAACATTTATAATTATTGTTATAATTAAAAAGTCCCTACTCTAATATACACATCTCTGACACATATCTGCACATTATAAAGCAAAGATTCTCAATTCCGCTCTCCAACTTAAACTTCCTATGCTCACCTCACCTGTCAAAGTTGAGAAGGAAGTTTCCTCTTCTGCATATGCAGTAGGCCCTTGGTATCACCAGGTTCCTCAACCTCTGCTTCAATCGATCTCTGATTCAATTTTCATTGAATCTGTGAATGTAGAACCCGGGGGATACAGAGGGCCAACTATACTAGGTCATTTTATATAAAGGACTTGAGCATCTGCAGATCTTGGTATCCCGGGGTGGGCGGGGCCGGAGGGGGAGTCCGGGGACCAATCCCCTGCAGATGCCTAGAGACCACTGTACCCCCCACCAACCTCCATTAAACTCAGCCTGTTTTTCCCTCCCTCTGGCATCTTTAATCACCACATTCAGAATGATGGGGCAAAGATCGGGGAGCCTTTGGACATGTTCTTCAATTATATCTCAAGTGGGGAAAAAGAAGGGCAGTGAATTAGCTGTTTGTGAATTTAAGGTTATAGAGATTTCGGGCACTTAAAATGTTAATTCAGCAGAGAGGCCAATACCATTTCATCAATGTGAAGACAGATGGAAACTGTGGGGCAAGTGTGACTGCCCCTAATCCTGGGGATTCTAGTGCCCGAATTCGGTCATCTTCAGAGTCTCTGTGTCCAGAAGCTCGGAGCTCCTCCTCACTAATCTCTTCCTTCCTTCCTTCCTGTCTCACAAACTGGCCTCCTTTGATTCTTCACTACTGAGTTTTTCCTTCCTCCTCAGGACCCTTGCAAACACTGTTCCCTCTGCTTGGAGCCCCTGTGTTTCCTCAAACACCCACCTCAGTTAACTCTTACTCACCTTCACCCAGGAAAAGTCACATGCTAAGGGTGACAAGCACATCCTGGATTGATTACGTCCTCGTGTTTGTTCTCATGGATCCCTTAGCTTTTCAGCAGACTATCCAGGACAACTTACAAGTTCACATATCTGAAATATTTGATGGATATCAATATTCTAGTCCAGCTCTAGACTAGAAATTCCATGAGAGGAATGTTCAGTGTATCTTAAACACTTAGTGCAGTGCCTGTCACAAAGTAGTTGCCAAAAGTACATACTTATTAAATGAGTATATGATGGAAAAATCGATACAATTCAGAAAGGCCATCGTCTGGACTGGACAGTGGGGTGCTGGACAGTTGGGACATGACAGGGTAAAAAAAAAAAGACATAGGCTTCATCTTATCCAAGTTGATTCCGTTTCCATCATTATTGTGGAAACCCTGGTATTTTTCAAAAAATCCTATAATATTTTCAAAAATTGGATACTTTATTTCATTGAAATTTTATAGTGAAGAAAGTCCTTTTTTAAAAAATTATATGACAAACATGGAATGGAAAGTTATAAAGAAAGAAGATGAAATTATAGCATTTTGATAGTCTAAGTAAATAGGTCGTTATTCTTGGTCAGTTTGGGGAGAGGTTTTGTTTATGCTTTCCTTATTAATAAAAAATTCAACTCTGTCCTGAATTAATTATAGTGTGTTCAGTACAAAACTGGGAATGTCTTAGGGAAATTTTATATTACTATCAATACAGAGTATATGAGTAAGGAGGAAAAGGCTAAATGAAATTTAGAAAATGATATAAAATGTTTTATTATGAGATTATTATATTATACAGCAGTTACCAAAAAAGGCAAAAATTAATATGGGCCTTCTGATATCAGAAGTTTCCATGAAAGTGACAGAATATGAAAAGTACCTTTTAAGATCAAATTTTGAGAAAGGTCAGTAGAAGAATGGGCATTTAGGATGAGGTTAAGGTGCAAAAGATCCAGTTTCAAAGGTATGTAAATGCTCTATGAAAATACAGTCCCAGTAAAAAGAGAAATTTTATGCTCTAAGTTTCCACTTTGACATCTGCATTTTAATATCTGATGTGGTGTCAGTGTTCATAGTTGGGAATAAGTTGGCATTAAACAGGAGTGAAAACCTGAAGTTTTAACCATTTATGATATTTTTGGTTTTATAATTCAGGGTATAGTGGTATTTTTTTTTCACTGAAGATACCTAAAAAGTCCTCTACACTTAAATACAATTTACAAATAGATCAATTCATAAGTGTTTAACATAAAAGGAGGGACCTATACAATTTGAAAAGTTTTTTTAATTTAAATTTACTGTTTTTGATAGGTCCCACAAATGCATTTGAAGTATTGTATTGATCAAAATATTAATCATTATTTATCTCATATATGATGATATATCTCTATTACTAGAGACATATTAGATACCTACATATTATTAGATATATATGCTAGAGACAATCTCAAATGTTTTTCTTGATAGAGGGATCCAACAGGCCAAGAGCCAACCAATGTTTTTCAAAGGTGAAATTTCTCAAAGTTTTTGGTAACATTTTCAAATATTACTCTTAATGTTTATTCCTACTGAAGTTAATTTTAAGTCTAAAATTTTGGAAGCTGTGAATGAGAGAGGAGGAGAGAAAATTCAGTAAAGAACTGGATTTGGAGAGTGGATCCCTGTCACTAACAGCCCGCCATAGATTTTTCAACCAGTAACTGAAATCCATCTTAACCTATCATATAAAAGAACACCCACGAAGTTTAGGGGAAAGAGAAGTGGTTAAGGACCTTACATTTTATGCTCTGTGAAGATAGCACACCGTGAAATAACTATCTAGGGCCAGTGAAGCACTGTCCTCAGGTGAACACTTTAGTGGGGTAAAAGCAGGGAACACCAATAATTGAGTTAAGTAACATCTAAATGCTATACTTTAAAATTGGGTGAAATACACATAACGTAAAATTTATCATGTAGATGATTTTAAAGTGTACCGCTCAATGGCATTAATTATATTCCCATTGTTGTGCAACCATCCACCATCCATCCCCAGAACTCTTTCATTGTCCAGAACTGAAACTCTGTCCCCAGTAAACAGTCATCCCCCATTGTCTTCTCCCTGCTGCCCTGGGCAACCACCATTCCATTCTGTCTCTATGAATGACTACCATTCTGTCTCTATCCATTCTGTCTCTATGAATGACTCCTCCAGGAACTCATGTAAGTGGGAATATATTGTCTGTTTTTGACTGGCTTATTTCTCTTAGCATAATGTCCTTGTTGTTCATCCGTGTTGTAGCATGTGTTAGAATTTCCTTCCTTTTAAAGGCTGACTAATATTCCATTTTACGTATATACCCCATTTTGTTTATCCATTCATTCTTCAATGGACCCTTGGTTTGCCTCTACCTTTTGGCTATTATGAATAATGCTGTTATCTGTATGGATATACAAATATCTGCTCAAGTCCCTGCTTTCAGTTTTTTGGGTGTATATACCCAGAGGTGAAATTTTTGGATCATATGGTAATTTTATGTTTTGTTTTGTTTCTGAGGAAATGTCATTCTGTTTTCCATAGCTGCTGCAGCATTTTGCATTCCTACCAGCAGTGCACAGTTACAATTTTTCCACATCCTGGTCAACACTTGTTATTTTGTATTTGTTCCCTCCCCTCCCCTCCCCTCCCCTCC
>NW_020837969.1:2664116-2685516 GCF_003676395.1 Aethalodelphis obliquidens
CTGATTCTTTAAACTGGGTTGTTTGTTTTGTTGTCAGTGAGTTGTTCTAGTTCTTTATATGTTCTGTATCTTAATCCCTTATCAGACACGTGAATTGCAAATATTTTCTCACATTCTGTGCTTACCTTTTCATCCTATTAATAGTGTCCTTCGATGCACAAGTTTTTAATTTTGATATAGTCCAATTTATCTATTTTTTCTTAAAAATGCAAAATATTTTCAAATAAGAATTTAAAAACATGACAAACTGTCCAAATTTTAAGTGTGGACAGGTCAGTATTACAAATTTTTTGGCCTCAGGGTCCAATATGGCTCAGCATGGCACTGCTCTGTGCATTTTCTGCATTGTGAACTACATTTTCTACATTGTGAACTACATTTTCTGCCTTGTGAACTATAAGTTCTTTGGGTTCAAACACCTCTATTAAAACAGGTAGACAAATCATGTGGGAAGATTCTACAGGAGGAGTTCTGCATTATGAAGTAAACAGTTTCAGATTAATGTAAGTTTATAATTTTCTTCATTTAGATTGTTTCTATTTCCAGGAGAGGGTAAGAAATGAAATTCAGGCCTGTCTTTGCAGCTTGTTTTCCTTTACCAATGCGATTGTTCTGGTTAGACTGGAAAAGGTCTTGTTTCTTACTGGGAATCACAACTGGAAAGAGTGCCCAGGGGAGTTGCCCCAGAAGGAGATGCCCCACTGAGACAGGCAGCAAAGTGCGTCAAAACCCATTCTGTGTATATTGTTGTGTAAAGCATTTTCTAACCCAGAGAAATCATGTCTTCCTGTTACATAGGGAAATCACAAATCAAGAAGTCTGCAAATGTTCTGAAAGCTCGAGAAGTTTGAGATATTAATAGGTTTAATAGATTTCTTTCTAAATGTCAGCATATGGCACGCTAAGATTCCTTTATCTTAACCACTAGCGACTGTGCAGATTTACCTTGCTGAACAGAGCATACACATTTCTCATTGTGCTACCACTCTGCGCCTCTACTTTTGTCAAATGAAAACAATAAACTAGATTAATGTACATGTTCTTCTTTGTAGTGTTTCCCATCGTCAAACACTGAGTCCTTCTTTTTTAAACGGTTGGAGCAATGGTTGACTTTGTTCTGAAACTTGTATTTAAGAAGGTATTTTAAAAGAATGAAGTTCATGCTCTTAACACCCTTAGAAATCAATCCTCAAAGACCACTGCACCACTCATCAATCTAGCAGATGCTGCCATGTAACAACAAAGACCATGAAAGTTGCTTGTAAACTGCTTTGAGTTGGAACAGTTTACTTTCTCAGCAGATGAGAACAGAAGATTTTTTTTTAATGAAATGAAGTTCAATTTTATAAAGCTATCTGAATCTTTTTAACTGCTTTCTTTAAACATGCATAGTAAAATCTTTCATGTGAATTTCATGAGCTTCAAGGTCATTTAGGAGAAAATGGTAAGCGTATCAATGACGGGAGTAGTGTGCATTTAATGCAGGTGTTTCCCTTCAAATGCATACATGTTAAGACAATAGATTCTTGCACTCAGGTCTGTTATTACTAGTATATTTGGAAAGAGGTCATAATGTACCACATACTCTCTCCCTCTTTTTCGTGGCTAAGAGCATATCTACCATACAATACATACCTTCGAGTCACTCTGGTTCTTTTTTTTTTCAGTGAATTAAAAAGAGAAGAGAGAAAATAATCTATTATTCTCTTAATTGATTTTAATTATATCTGAATGCCCAGGATTGTCCCAATAATTTTGAGAGATAAATATATAATTAATCCAAGATTGGAATTTATATCAGAAGAATATTTTAATAAGTATATTAAAGTTACAGACTTTCACAACCTGTACTTATTTTGTTTTTATAATATATATTCACAGTTTTAATTGAAACTAATGTCCACAGCAGAGAAAAATATTTGAAAAGCAAGATATTCTTTTAATGCTTTTTTTACTTCTGAAATGCACCCACTTGTAAAGGGCAAGGATCTAAATTTTTACCTAATTACTTTCATATGCTCATCTCAAAAAATGTTGCAATGGCTTAATTATACATGTTAATGTGCAGTAACATAGACTGAAATTCTGTTATGCAGACATGTCAAGATATAGAATTTTTAAATACTGGTGAATTTCAGATATAATTTACCAATGCAATTTACTAGAATTTCAATGACTATCGTGGAAAGGGAAGACTCTCTTCAAGTAACTAAATAATTAGTGCTGTCAAGAAATTTGTAAATAGTGTGCTATGTGAGCTTATTAGTTGGTGTATCTTGCTGATAATTGTGACTACTATAAGTAATTTTGAAAACCCATTGCTAATAGAAGACAATCTACACTGAAGAAAACAAAATCACTTTAAGTCAAAATAATGAACAATACCAAAAAATGTATTTTACATTGGGATGGTCTGATCTAATAGGTCTCAATGACAAAAGGATAGCTATGATAAAGTCTTGATTAGCTAGAATGCTCTAGAATAGCTGTGTATAATTAATTACATTTTTGATTGAGAGTTAATTGGTAAGGCACTTGTTTCAATAATTCATCAATTTTTCTGCAAATGTATGAGATGGTTCCCACTTTCGTAAATAAAGTATTATAAATCTACTCAGCAATTTTTAGCTAAATTTATTTTCTAAACATAAATTGAGTTTGCTCTATGTTATAGTATGGTTTCAACTTTAGAAATGCAAAAATGAATAATCCTAGCTTCCTAGGATTGGCACCTTATAGTTAGATAACCATCAAAAACATTAAGAATGATTATGCAACATACACTGGCCAAAATGGTTTTACTAAACTTTTTAGTCTTCGAAAATCTAATAGGTAAAATAAGATTCATTACATATTAATATTTATTTATTTATTTATTTATTAGAGTATGTTTGGTCTTTTTCATGTTTTAAGGTCCATTTGTAATGCTTATGGGGTGAACTATATTTTCATATCCCTTGCCCATTTTTTAGTTGGGTTGTTGATTTTTTTCTTAGTGATAACTGTCACATAACTGTAACCCCTCCTGCATCCCTCTTATAAGGACCATTGGTAAGCATCAATCCCAGCCAGGTAATCCAGAAAAATCTCCCCATCTCCAGATCCTTAATTTAATCACACATGCAAAGTCCCTTTTGCCATGTAAGGAAACATACAGGGGTTCCTGGGATTAGAATGTGGACATCTTTGGGGGTCATTACATAGCTTACTACAGGGTACAACAGGCCAACAAAAGAAAATCAGTCACAAGATTTAAAATATATTATCATTGAAATAAGCTCCTAGAGGAGTGAGATAAAAAATCAAATATAGGAACACTTGAGGAAACTCAGGAGCAGTACATATGTACACACTCATATGTTTATACACAAAACATTTTTTCAATTAAGCAATGAAGTAGGATATTGGAGGGAGAGACTATCACATTGGAGACCAAATCCAGGCCCTGGAAGATCAAGGGCAAAATATACGGCGATGGAAATCCTAAAGGATAATAAAGAGACTGTAGGACAGACCCAGGAAACCCATAATAAAAATGATAGGCATTTCAGAAAGATAGAACAGATGGAAGAAAGGCAATAATTACATAATAGGAGATAGTTCATCTGTGATTATAAAAGACCTGCATCGACAGACTGAGAGGGCTCGCTGAGTTCCAGCCTGTACTGATGAGAAAAGGCACATGCTTGGCATATCCTGTAAACCTCCTGAATGATAAGGACGGAGAGAAAAATAACAAAAGCACAGGGTGAAAAGTATAGATTCCGTACAAAGGGAAAACAAACTAGCATTTGCGGTTCCCTTATGCAACATTGGAAGCAAGAGGACGGTGAAATAACATCTTCAAACACAGAAAACTGTGTAACCAGAGGGTACCCAGTCAAGATAGCACTCATGTATCAGAGAGAAAGAAATAATTTGTAACCATACAGGAAACCATGGAGTATATTATTCATGTGCCCAATCTGAGGAAAGTACTTGAGAAAAGACTCTTAACTAAATAAAGAATTGTTCCAAAGCAGAAACTTTAAGACGAGGGGGAAAAGAAAGCAAAGGGGATAGAGAAAACAATCCCCAGATTGAGAAAACAATCTGCAAATGTATGAGATGGACATATATATACATTATATATTGCCATGGACATACGTGTATCATTGAAAATTAACCTAGTAGACAATGAATGATTGTCCGGGAATATGTAACACGATTGTGGAATAAGGACTTCTCTAACAGAAGGGACGTACTCTTCATGAAGTTCTAAGTACTGTACACCCCAGTATAACATAGGAGTTTGGGGAAAGATGAGGATGGGTGGAGGAATAAATGCCTTCCAAAGTGGTCATCTGCCAGAAGTGCTTGGTGGAGAACGCAGAGGAGCAGTAAAAATGCTCAGAGAGCCTTCTTTTATTGGGACAGGTGCAAGTATGGACAAAACAGAGAATCTTGGCAGAAGAAATAAATAGCATCTTGTTTTCAAATATGCTGAATTGTATGGGTCTTAAGGTGCAAGTGTGGACAGAAAAAATAAATGACAATTAGAAGGAATAGAAAAGTAGAACTGTAAATTAACGAGGGAAAATTTGGAGTTATTGGCAGCTGTATCAAGCCAGCAAACATTAAGAGAGCAATAGATGAAATTAGCTTGCTGGTCTCATCCTTGGAAACCCCATGTCTCAACCTTTGGACTGCTTTTATTCTTCATCCACAGCGTGCCCTTAATGATATGAACTACACTCAAGGCTTCAAATACTATTTATATGCTAATTATTCCCAAAGAAGTATCTCAGCCTGGGAATTTCCCTCCATCTACACACTATATATCCAGCTACCTACTTGATCACCCCACTAAGATATTTAAAAGATATCCCAACCTTACCATGTTCAAAAGTCAACTTATAATCTGTTCCCCACATACACAGACACACTGCAAATTCGATATCTTCACTGCTACCCAACTGTGTCTCACCACTTCTCTGCTTCCAAGGTCCCACCACCTTCACCTCTTGCTCTGAATATTGTCTAATGTCATAGTTTCTTAATGATGCCCCCATTGCCACCTTTGACCCATGTCTTTCTTTCTCTCTTTTTAACAGCAGCTTTATTGAGATATAATTCACATACGATAAAATTTATGCTATTAAAGTATACAATTCAGTACGTTTTAGTATCTGCAGAGCTGTGCAACCATCCCCACGATTTAATTTCAGAACATTTTATCATCCCAAAAGAAACCCTGTACCTTGTGGAAATCACTCCTCATTCTCTCCCATCTCCCTCCAGCCTGTGGCAAGCCCTAAGCTAGTTTCTGTCTCTGTGGACTTGCCAATTCTGGATATTTCATATACACAAAATCATATAACATGGTCTTTTGCGACTGGTTTCTTTCAATGCACATGTTTTCAGGGTTCATCCATGTTGTAGCATGTGTGAGTACCCCATTCCTTTTCATGGCTAAATGATAACCCAGCACATGGGCATGCCACATTTTGTTTATCCATTAGTCAGACAATGGACATCTGTGTTGTTTCTACAGTTGGGCTGAATAATGCTATTATAAGCACTCCTGTATAGGTTTTTGTGTGGATGTCTGTTTTCAGTTCCCTTGGATGTAAACGTACGAATAGAATTTCTAAGTCATATGGTAACTCTATGTTTAATATTTTGAGGAACTGCTAAATTGTTTTCAAAGTGGCTGCAATATTTTACAATCCCACCAGCAAGATATGAGGGTTCCAATTTCTTTACATCCTCATCAACATTTGTTAGTGTCCACCTTTTTTATTTTAACCATCCTGGTGGGCATGAAGTTATATCTCACTGTGGTTTTGATTTGCGTGTCCATAAGGACCAATGATGTTGATCATCTTGTCGGGTGCTTATTGGCCATTAGTATGTCTTCTTTAGAGATATAGCTATCCAAATTATTTGCCTTTTTATTAATTAGGTTGTCTTTTTATTGTTGAGTTGTAAAACTTCCTTTTTCCAAATTTATTGAGATATAATTGACAAATAAAATTGTGTAAGTTTAAGGCATACCACCTGAAGATTTGATACATTTATGTATTGTGAAATGATTGCCACAGTAAGATTAGTTCACACATCCATCACATCACATTGTTACTTATTTTGTCATTTGCATCAGATATATTTCAGGTGAACCCAGAACAGTCACAACACAAGAATACCTGGCAGGGTGGGTTTCTGGGAATAATTTAGTGTTTAAAAAAATATGACCAACAAAGCAGTAATATTCTAGAAATCTATCTAAATAATCAAACTCGGGTTCGATACACAAGTAAGTCATGGGCCTCATTTCTACCCTGCTGTGCTACTGAAAACCCTGGATGTAAAATACCAGTTTGTTAATTAATTCTGTGAGCAGTAATGTGATTGAAAACAAGTCTAAATAGCTGTAACAGTGACCACAATGACATAAAATAAATTTAATCCATCTAGACCAGTATCTGTTTACAAGTTTATTTATCCCCAGTGATGGATTTCCTAGAATAGTGTAGTGACACATGGTTTGTCCCCAATGAATATTTGTTGACGGGATGAATGAATGAAAAAAATGAGAAATAAAAGGGTAAGGCGGAGCCATTCAAAAGAAACACATAGAGGAATTTAATGTTATATAAGGACAAATGGCAACGTAATGATGAATAAGTTGTAAATATGAACATACCAAACAACAGAGGATGTAAGTACATAGATCATTAAGCAAAGATGGTTAGAAATGTAAAGAGAACATAATAAATTTAAGAGTGCAAGTTTAATAAAATGGTCAATGTACTACTCAAGTATGAAGTAAAAGATAGTATAGGACTAGCAATTACTATTTGCCCAATTAAAGATGCGTTGATTTGTCTGCAAGTGAAAATCAACACACACAGAATCTGTCTACATTGTCTTCAAAATTTTTCATCTCAAAATTTTCTTCCACATTCTTCACATTTTACCTTTATCTTCACAACTCAAATGAAATTAAATGTTGCATGAACCTTCATTTTAATTTTTAGCTAATATAAGTTCCCACTAATTTAAATTCATAATTTTTTATTTATAGTTCTTAAGTGTCAAATAATGCTTGCAACTTAATAAATTTTTAATTTTTCTTTACAATTTTATGTGAAGACCTGTGCTCTGGTGAAGATGGAATAAAGAAGAATGGGTTTATTCTACCACCTGAAACAATAAAAAAACAAAACCCCTAAATGTATGAAATAATGGTGACTGCCTAGAATCAGACAATGAAAGACAGTTATCTCTGGAAACAGGACACAGACGAGGTGATCCTTACAAGTACCCCTGCTTACTTCTTTGGGAAACCTTCCAGGCCGTGAGGCAGGAAGGGAGAACCCAGGCAGAGCCAGGTGGAGTCTCTGAGTTGAGAAGATAGGGCTAGAGTTGGCAGAACAGAGTGCCAGAGAGAAGAGAGCTTCACACGAAGAAAGCCCTGGAGATCTGCAAAGGGTCCCCCTCAAGCTGAGTACTGAGCAACACAGACATGTTAGAAAACTACCTGAGCCTGGATAAGGAACCAGCTGGAAAACTCCCAAGTGAACAGAGTATCAGATGCTCAGAATGGGCTGGGAACAGTGATAGTTCCAGCAGCTTGACTAGACAATCTTCTAATTCACAGGGTATTACGTAGAATTCTCAGACAGATATCAGCCCAGAATTGGGTAAAACTGACCTTAGAAAAAGTGCTGATTTGATCCCATGTAATAAACCTTAAGAGCAAGACTTAAACTGATTCCAAGAATCATAACTATATCCCGGGACAAAACTCAACATTACTTACTGGAATACAAAACATACAATTCATAATGTCTGGCATCTAACTAAAGTTTACCGAACACGTAAAAAAATAAATAGGACTATATAACCCATAGTGAAGAAAAATAATGAGTAAATCAAATTGGCACAGACATTAGGATTAGCAGAAAATAACATAAAAGTTATTATAACTTTATTGCATATGTTTAAAAGATAAAGGTATGGAAGATGTTAAAAAAAAGACCTAAACTGAAATTCTAGAGGTGAAAACTATACTGTCTGAGATGAAAAATACCCTTGATTGGATTAATAACCGATTAGATATTTCAGAAGAAAAGATGCATGAACTTAATGACATAGCAATGGAAACTATCCAAAATAAAATACAGAGAGTAGACAGAATAAAAGGTAAATGAAATAGCATCAGAGAGACGTGGGACACCTTCAGATGGTCTAATGTACGTGTAGTATGCACACAATTGGTGTTTCCTGAAGTAAGAAGGGAAAAGGTATGACAAAAAGTTTTTGAAGAAACAATGGCTGAAATTTTTGCCAGTTTGATGAAAACTATAAACTCATAGATTCAAGATGCTTAGTATCTTTAAGAAAATTAGATCTAGGCACATTATAATCACATTGCTCAAAGCTTGTGATAAAGAGAAAAATGATCTTTGAAGATAAGGATGAAGGTAGATTTCCTGTAGAAAACAATGTTAACAAGAAGACAGTGGAACAATATCTAAATTCTTCAAATAGAAAAAAAAAGGTCTATATCGAGTGAAAATTTTATACCAAGTTAAAATGCCATTCAAAAGGCTGATTTGAAACATATACTAAAAAAAGAAATCCTTCAACAGCAGACTTGCAAGAAAAAATAAGTTTAAGATAGTTCTTCAGGCAGGTTAGAAATTAGGATCATATAAAAGCACCAAAAGCAGTAGAAATGGGAACTGCATGGGTAGATGTATAATGTATTTCCCATATTTTAAACTCTTTAGAAGACAACTGACTTTTAAAACAATGCTAATAATAATACATTTGGGATTCATAACATATATAAGTGAAATATATTACATCAATAACATAAATGCCAGGAAAGAACATACAAGAACACTATTTTAAGGTTTTTGTGTTGTACACGTATTGGTATAGTATCATTTGAAAGCAGACTGAAAAGTTGAAGCTTTATACTATAAATCCCAAAGGAACAAGTAACACAGTAAAGTGACCATTAAACTTATAAAGAAAAAAAATCAGTGAAAAAGAGCCAACAAAGGAAATAAGTGGAATAATAAAAAATACTCTTAAGGAAGGTGGAAAAACTGGAACAAATAATAAACAACAAGATATAGACTTAGACTGAATCATGTTACATGCAGATGGCCTAAACACCACAGTTAAAAAATACAGATTGTTAGACTGTATAAAACCAAATACTGGGTTGGAAGTCTCAGTATTTTAATATGTAAATTATCACCAAATTGATTTATAGATTCAACATAATCCCAATCAAAATACCAGCAGTTTTTTCTGTAGAAATTGGTAACCTTGTCAATGGTGGAATTGCCAAGGAATGAAAAAGCCAAAACAACTTTGGGGGGAAGAAAAGAATAAGAAAAGAAAACCAGTGTTGGAAGGTGTTATGGACTGTGTTCTGAATTGTGTCTCCTCAAAATTCATGTTGAAGCTCTAACCTCAATGTGATTATTTTAAAAGATTTGGCCTCTAAGGAAGTAATTGAGGCTCACTGAGGTCATAATGAGGGGCCCTAATAAAATAGGACTAAATCACTATAAGAAGAGGGAGAAGTGCTCACAGAGAAAAGGCCATTTGAAGAGACAGCAAGAGAGCAGCTGCATGTTAACCAAGGGAACAGGCCGTAAGAGAAGCCAACCCTGCTGACACCTTAATCTTGGACTTCCAACCACCACATCTGTGAAAAAATAAATATCTGTAGCTTAAGCCACCCAGTGTGTAGTATTTTGTTATGGCAGCCCTAGCAGCCTAATATAGGATAACCCTGCATGTTTTCAAGAGTTTTTATAAAGCTACAGTCATCAAGGCAGAATGATATTGGTCTAAGGATAAGCAAATTGGTCATTAGAACATAATAGAGAATACAGGAATAGACCTGAATGTATGCAGGCAGCTAATTTATTACAAAGGTACAAAGGCAAATAAGTTGAGAAAGGAGATGCTTTTCAACATATGGTACCAGAACAATTAGATAGCCATATGCAGAAAAAGTGAACTTTCATCCATACCTCACACTATATACAAAAATTAACTCGACATGTATCATAGACATAAATATAAAACTTAAAACTATAAAATATCTAAAAGATATTTATTTGTAATAGTTCACACTAGACACAAACCAAATGTCTGTAAACACTTGGTGAATGGATAAACTGTGGGATATCTGTGCAGTATACTACAACTCAGCAATAAAAAGGAAATTGACCATTAATAAATGGGAAAACACGGATTAATCTCAAAATGATATTGATGAGTGAGAGAAGCAAGGCCAAAAAAATGTCATACTGTATAATTCCATTTTATAAATCCTAAAGAGAAATAAACTATTCTATAAGGTCAGAAAGCAAATGGAATGGTTGCCTAGGCAGGGCAATTGGGGAGGAGGGCTGTGAAGTGGGGATTAGAAAGGGGCATCAGAAAACTTTCTAAGGTGTTGAATATGATATATTCACTGTCTTGATTGAGACATAATATTCACTACTAATAAGAGAGTGAAACAAGTTATTACAATAAGCACAATATTCTGTATTGATTCCAACATCTAGGAAAGTATCATCCGATAACATAGGTTTAAGAAGGCCAGCAGGTCCCCTTGGAGGGGCACAGGGTGGCTGTAACAAAGCTTTGTGCTACAGACCATGTCAAACAACTAAGAAGTAGTCCCACCCCTAGGTTCTTCATGACATTTTCTACTAGAGAATTGACGTGACGATATGGGGAGCGGGAAGGGTAAGCTGGGACAAAGCGAGAGAGAGGCATGGACATATATACACTACCAAATGTAAAATAGATAGCTAGTGGGAAGCAGCCGCATAGCACAGGGAGATCAGCTCTGTGCTTTGTGACCACCTAGAGGGTTGGGATAGGGAGGGTGGGAGGGAGGGAGACGCAAGAGGGAAGAGATATGGGAACATATGTGTATGTATAACTGATTCACTTTGTTATAAAGCAGAAACTAACACACCATTGTAAAGCAATTATACTCCAATAAAGATGTAAAAAAGAAAAGAAAAGAAAAGAAATAGTCCCGGGACCTAGTCTTCTGCCTATTTTTAGGCTTAACACCAAGTTCATCACATTGACATTGCAAAACAATTACGTCAGCATTGCATGTGAGCAACAGTGTAAATAAAATAGGGAAGGGAATTGGGCTGTCAATAAAAAATTCCTAAGAAGCTTCTTGAAAATTTTCTAGCACGTGGTAGGCATTCAATGAATATTTTGAAATGGATAAAGGAAGCATGCTAGCACTGAAGCTTCACTTTCTTTAGGACCAGAAGGAAGAACAGCAAGGAAAACTTTCTGGAGGCCAGAGAGAAACAATGCTATACGCATAGCTAAATCCCTACTTAAAACTGTGCATTATAGCTGGATACCAGAGACACATTAAACCAGAAAAAAGAAATCGGAGACTAGGTTGTCTCATTTTGAGCAAAACATCCAAAAGTGAATGTAGTTTGAAAATTGCAGCCAAATCTACATAATTACTTGCTCTTAAGAATTCAGCTGTATTTGAGTATATTTTTGTAAATTTCCTTGTAACTGCTACAGACCGCATAGCGGTTCTCATTTTTTCTGTATCAAGATCAGTAAAGCAGAGAATCACTGCTTGGCTTTCTGCTGCATAGCTTTCATTTCATTTTAAGATTTCAACTGAAAAGGCAAAAAATGATGTTAAAAGCAAATTTTAGATTTTCACTCATTTACTCTCCTTCCAAGCATCACCATGATTCAAGTTGTACTTCATCATTCAATGATCATCTGTTCATTTAAAATAGTTATTGAGCACCTACCAAGTAACAGTGCTGTCCTAGTTAATGAAGATACATGTAGTAACAAAGACATAGATCCTTCCCCACGGAGTGTACAGTCTGGCAGGAAAATCTAAAAACTACAGGGTAGTACAGGGTGTCAGTCAGGAAGGGTAAAGAAAGAGAGGGTTAGAAAACACTTTTTCAGAAAGTATTATTTACAACTAAGATCTGAACAGGAGAGGAACGTCACTAACAAAGGAAGAAAATCAAGTTAACAAGACAAGCACGTGACTGATCAAGTGAAGCATATTTAATGAACTGTCATAGTAAGACATGGCTCATAGAAACAGAGAGGTGATTCCATGGCACAGAGTTCCTTCTTAATTTCAATACATACTTTTAAGTCCCAGAAATTGTTTAGAATATGTGTTCTATTCAGTAATACAGATTATGATCATTTCATTAGAGTGACTAGAGATATTACAGATTCTAGAAAGATCTTTCCCTTTGATTTAATGTTAAATGTGTTGCATGTGTTACACTTACCCAAATCCAATGCATAAAACTGACCACATATTGGTATGTGACCTGAAATGAATTCAGTAGAATACCACGCTTGCAAGATCTTTATTTCCTGGTTATAAAATTTTGTATGTAATGAGCAAAAAGTATGTTATTACTTTGCCACAATTAAAAACTTTCTATAAGTAGTACTGTGGTAGATGGCTATGTTCCTAGAAATACACAAAGTTATAGAATAAACATGGCACAGATTTCTGGGGAACTTATCTTACTCTATAACAGGCAGTTCAAAGTACTTTATATTAAAATAAATGCAACTGTATTATGGAGTAGAATGTGAAATTTGTATGATCGTCTAAGAACATGAGCAAAGAGAGTTTATATGTACAGTGGACAATTTAAAATTATACATCCATGCCTTTTTAGTCTCCTCTCTTATAAGAGCTGTAATTGGTACATTAGTGAAAAATTTTAGAACAGAAATTGATTATTTTAACTCATCTCTTATTCATTCATTTGGTAGTTGACTCTGATTATGCAGTAAATCTTTTTCCATATGTGAAAATGCACAGATTCATGGATTTCCATGAGGCAGATCTGAATGTTCTTCAAAGTAATTATCAAACTCAAACTACTGATTCTTTTGGAAAACACTTATTGTATATGGTAAACTATTTTTGCTATATTTCCAGGGAAGAAATATAAATATTCAACAATTATTCAGGATGGATTTTATCTCAAGAATGTTTGTGGAGTCTTGCGGGCTGCTTAGGTATAATGCTCTCCCAGAAGAATGAAAATGTTACTAAAAATATTATTTCGTTTATATTCTTTCATTTGCAAGTATATCAGATTAAACTTCACAGGATAGAAGATGTATTTTAGTGTTATTTTCTATCAATAATAAATATAGATTAATAGAAAATTCATAAACATAAAAATAAATAATTCTACATCTTCCTGAATAGCTCATCCTAATTTTTCCATTTCTCATCTACTGTAATTCAAATAGACTTTGCCCCATAATTTTAGAGTACATCTTAAGATAAAGTCATAGTTGTTAAATATGTGACAGTGTTATTTCCCCAGATTGACTACAGACTCGTCAAGGAGTTGTTTACTCCGTGCGGTGAACCAAACATCATTCCTGATGGGTCTGTGCTGTTTGGGGTCCTGCTACCGTGGGTTCTTATAGTCTTCCATTAACTTTGACTACTGGAAGCTTTGGAGAGACCTCTTTGGATTCCTGAATGGTCTTCTCTGCCCTGGTTGTAGCCGTATTTCTCCTGGGTAAATCAGGATCCATCACACCTCCCAGTGCAGTAACACCTTAACGTGCCTGGTGGTTCAGCGGTAGTGGCAACCCACCGTGTTCACCGGCAGATGGCAAGCTTACAGTACAAAGGTACCATTGTTGTGGCTACAGACCAAACCCTCTTCCCTTGGGAACTAGGGGAGAACAAAGCTGCAGAAGGAGAAGCAAAAGTTTTAAAACGGATTATGAGGAATAATAGTCAGAGGAGTCATCCCCACTTTTATCAATGGACACACACGTTCTTATTTTAGGGAAACTGCATCTTATTTGGGACTTTGGTTCAGAACATACACCACATCCAGCGCAACTGCTCACTTCAGAGCCTGCTGTCTCCTGGCTGGTGCTAATATTGTCTTCCATAGACTCTGCTCCAAAAGTCTGTAATGCTGGCAGATCTGTGTGAAGTGGTGTGAGATAACGTCAGTGAATTCTGTGGGGTATAATTAATTTTTATTTCTATAAAATGAGTTGCTTGGTTAATATTTTATACGATACCAATAATGTGAGTAAGGCATTATATCTATCTATCTATCTGTCTATCTATCTATGATAGCATTGACATAGAAATTTCCAGTAGAAAAAGAAAATGCACATAGAGAGTATGTGTCTATTTCAATGAGGACAAATTGGTGCCTCTCCAGCAAAGTGGTTTTATAGGACCCCTCCCCTCCCCTGGGCAGGGGCGTATATAGGAAGCTCAACATTGACATATACTGTTTGTAGACTAGGCATTAAGCAGTAGCGGTAGCCAGAATAGTTTTGGCCAGGGGTAATCCTTGTTATCTCATCCTTTCTATCATGACTACATTGCGCGTGAATCTGGGATGGCTGGAGAAATGGCTGACACAGCTCCAAAGGATGGGTCATCTTTTCCCCCTGATTATTGAGAACCTCTTCTTCAGTGGACCCTTTGATGAATATGTAATGTATACAGATGTCTTACACATTGTCTCCATTCTTAGGAGTCCTTCCATATACTCTCCCCTACATACCCTAGTCCCCAGTACTCAGGTCATGTTCTTTTTAAGTCTTTGTTATCTGGCAAACCTATAAGCTACTGCTTATAAATTAGCATAGATCCGCATCTCTGGCCATTTCTGCATCCTGGCAAAATAGATCAGTAGATGCATTGCTCAAGATTATCATCACTAGTAGGATTTCCATCAGTAAATTCCCAAAAGCAGAGGTAAAAAAGAGGAAAATGAATGATTACATTAGAGATCTTAACACACCTCTCTAAATAATAGAAGAATCTGACCAAAAAAAATTCAGTAATGTAGAATTTGAACAACACAATTAACCAACTCACCTAATTGATATTCAAAGAGCATTACTTCCTACAGCTGCAGAATATGCATTCTCTACAAGTGCACAGAGAATACTCATGTAAATTAGATTATATCTTGTTGTGAAGAAAATTCTCCACAAGTTCAATTGATTAAAATCATGCTATCAAAAACTTAGAGAGTTAAACTATAAATCAATAACAGAGAGATAACTAGAAAACCCCAATATTTAGAAATTAAACAACACATTTCATAACAAACATGGTTAAAAGAAGAAAATACAAAATGAACTATTAGAAAATATTTTGAACTCAATGATAATGAAAATACAGCATATCAAAATTGTGCAGTGCAGCTAAAGTTATTTATAGTTTTGTATACACATAACAGAAAAAAATTAAAACAGTGATATAAGCTATTAGTTCAAGAAATTAGAAAAAAGAACAGAAAATGAAACTCAAAGTATAAAGAAAGAAATAAAATGATAAAGGCAGAAGTCAATTATATAAAATGCAATGTAGGGACCAGGACACATGAAAAGTTAATGTAACGTGGTATCCTGGATGGGATCTTGGAACAGAAAAAAAAGAAAAAAAAAACACTAGGTAGACACTAAGGAAATTTGAATGACTACTGATACTATGGTTAGTTAATAATAATGTATCAATACTGGCCCATTAATTGTAACATATGTACCGTACTACTGAAAAAGGTCAATAATAAGGGAAACTTGTTGAGGAGGTTTATGGGGACTCTCCGTACTATCTTATGTAAATCTAATTTTTCTGTAAATTTAATACTGTTCTAAACAATAAAGTCTTAAATAACTCTACAGAACAAAAAAGCAAAGGTGCAATAGAGAAAAATCAGAAAGGCCAAATATTGGTTGTTTTAAAAGATTATAAATTTGGTAAAGTCACTATGAATACTTTATAAGAAACACAAAAGGAAAAAAACATACTTATCAATATCACTAATGAAAAGGTACATCAATATAGGTACTGCAGTTAGTAAAAGTTAAAAAAATTATAATAATTTTAGGACAATACATTTGAAAATTTAAATTAAATGGACAAATTCGTTGAAAAGCAAAAGAAAAAAAAAACTCAAAAAAGAAATAGAAATTCTATACAGACTATAGCTACTTCAGAAATTGACTCTGTCATTAAAAATTTCCCAAATATATAAAACTCTTAGTAGTTTCAGTGGGAATTCTTAACATTGATGAAATAAATAATACTAATCTTACACAAATTTATTTAGAGACTAGAAATTAAGGAATCAATGTCCAACTCATGTTATGAAGTTAACATAACCTTGATACAAACCTAACAAGGACATTAAATGACTTTAATAAGGACTTTAAATAAAATAAAGACTCTGTTTCTCCCATTAAAATTATGCAAAAATCTTAAACACAATATTATCAATTTAAATACAGTGATTTGTAAAAAAGGATAACACATCATGACCAGCTGAGAGTTTACCCTGGAACTGCAATATATCACTTAAAATAAATAAACAAATAAATGTCATCCCTATCAAAATAAGGGGAAAAATACATTTTAAGAGATGCAGAAAGGGCACTGCTAATTTTAAAAACCGTATGATTAAAGAACAGACAAATAAAACACTCAGCAAACTACATTAGAGGAGGACTTCCTTAATCTGATAAGAAGCACCTATTTAAAACCATTACAATTATTACTGATACTAATGGGGGCATATTGAATATTTTACCCTTCAGTTGAGGAGTGAAGTAAGAATTCAGACTTTTACCACTTTTATTTAATATTGCTCTGGAGGTCCTTGCCATGGAAAATAAAAAGTAAAGAAAAAAGGTTATAGGTCTTAAAAAAATTGCCATTATTCACAGGAAATATGTATAGAATGAAAATAATTTTAAAAAATAAGTATTAAGATCAGCAGTGTCTCTGGATACAATATTACTATACAAAACTTAGTCACACTTTGATGAACAATTATCAAGCAAAGAGAAAATGAAATTTGAATATATATTTTTATGAGTTATATGAGAATTATGAGCAGTTAATATATGAAAATAAACTGCAAACTGCAAAAAAATTCCTAAGAGGAATTTTTAAACATATAAATAAATGAAGGGTTATAATATGATCATGGATAGGAAGAATCAATATTGTTAAACATCAATTTTCTCCAAGATGGAGAACTTCTACTACTGGATATGAAGATTTAGTAGAAAGTTAGTATTAGCAAAATAATAGATAAATGGTCCAATGGAAGAGAATAGTGAATCCAAAGTGACCTAATTTATGGAGTTATCTGATTTACAACAATGACAACACTCTAATTCAATGCGGGAATTATGGTCTTTTCAATAAATGATATGGGTCATTTGGAAGATATCCAATTGAAAAAAAGTGAAAGTAGACCCATCAGTCACAACGTACATACAATTAGTTCTAATCATAAACCTAACTGTGAAATCTGAAGCAATAAATTTTCTAGAGTAAATTTAGGAGAATATCTGTGTGTTATTTTAATAGACTAAGATTCTTAAAAAGAAGCAAAAAGAATCATGAAAGTGATAATGATAATCCTTATGATTAAGAATCTCAGTTCATTGAAAGAAACTTTTAAGAGGTTAAAAGACTAGTTGCATACTAGAAGATGTTTTCAATACACACATTTTTTAAAAGATGAATATACTATAACTACAAATAAAAAGACAGACACCACAATTTACAAAAAATGAAGAAATAAAAGGGGGGGGGCATGTTTCTTGAGAAAACTCAGTACAGGAAAAGATATCCAAATGACTGTAAGCGTAAAAAAGACAGTAACCATCAATTCTAATTAAAGAAATGCTAATTAAAATCACAATAGATATCACTTCATTTCCACCAGAACAGTTACAATTAAGAGACATGAAAACCACAAAGAATAAATGAGGATTGGGGAAACTTGTTATCTTTACAGACAATGCTGGTGGGAGTTTAAATTTGTCTAACAGTTTTGTCAACTTTTTAGCAGTAGCCATGAAAAATAAATACACAGTATACCTCTGCTATCACTTAGTACAGAAAGATGCAAACAATAATATTCATACCCAAACAATGAAAAAGAGCTCAATTGTCTACAAAGTGTAACTTTTCTTGATCCCATTAGAGAATTTAAGTTGCAAGGCAACCAAGTAATCTGAAATCCAAAGAGAGGCTTTAAAATAACTGCAATATGTTAAAAGATTTAATGGAAAATGTCCACACCTTGTATGAAAAGATGAGGATTATGAGCAGAAAGCTGGAAAATTAAGCAAGGGTCAAATGGAAGAGTTAGAAATAAAATTATATCAGAAACTGAGTTTCTTCAGTTAAAAAACATATCAGCAATGCTGATGATAGGTTGTGAGAAGTTATCCAGACTAATGGACAAAGAAAAGGAAAAGAATGGGAAAAAATGAACAGACCAGCCTAGAGCTGTGCAACAATATCAGATGGTCTAATGTACATGGAAGTGTAGTCCCAGAAGGTGTAGAGAGAGAATGGAGCAGAGGAAATATTAGAAGAGAAAATGGCTGAAAATTTCCCGGAAGTAATGAAAGAAATCAGATAACAGATTCTAAAGACTCAAAGAATCCCAAGGAAAATAAATACCAATACCCACCCCCCACACACACACGTATATACACACACACACACCCTTAGACACACCAAAGATAAATTGAAATTTTTGAACACGTTCAGAAAATGACCCATGTTACACAGAAGAACAAAGAGAATTAAGCAGTCCCAATAATCCCACTCGTGGTGATGCACTTAGCAGAAATCCAGTGTTAAGAGAGGCAATTCAGAAACGAAGGAGTAAAAAACCGTGTGATTCCATTTACATAAAGTTCAAGAATTAGCAGAATCAGCTATGGGGATAGAAGCAAACATATGGTTTCTTTAAGGGCATTGGCTTGTAGTGAGCACAAGTGAGGCACAGGAACACTGGGAATATTCTAAACCTTGCTTTTGTATTTGATTTTCTTGCTTTTTGTAGATTCAGCTATTTATATTTTATTTGTAGGAGTTCATATATTTTGTGTGTATTGTTTCTTTAAAAAACTTATGCACTGAAAATATTTTCTAGTCTGCAACTATTTTTTTTTCTTTCTTTCTTTCTTTTTTCTTTTTTTTTTTTTTGGCTTGCAGGATCTTGGTCCCCAGACACCAGGGATTGAACCTGGGCCCCCTGCAATGCACTGGAAGCTCAGAGTCCTAACCACTGGACAGCCAGAGAATTCCCTGCAATCAAGCTTTTAACTTTCTTAAAAGTCTCTTTCAATGAGCAGAGATTTTTAATCTTAAGGAAACTCTCCTGTTTATCATATTAAATTTCAATGAGGTGGCACTTAAGATTTGTATATCACTAGCTTAAAACTGCACAAAAATGAAATAAATGTGAAAGCAAAAAAAAAAAAAAAAAACTGAAGAAAAATTGAGATCTTAATAGAAAGAAAATGAAAACAAGAAAAAATAATGTATACTCTAAAATTCTAATTAGAGTCTCAACAGTGTTGTAATTTGCTAAAATAAACTTTTGAGTTTATGTTGAAGAATAAATATCTATATTAGCAATGTAGTTTATGCAAACAGAAGACTGGTGAAGAGATCTCCCTTATGACATATTAAAAATAATATAAAGCCACTATAATCAAGTTAGTATGCTATTGGAACAGACTTAGAAAAAAATAAGTAGAAAGAATAGATTTCAGAAATAGGCTGCAAAGTATATAAACTTTCAATACATGAAAAGGAATATATTTCAATTCAACAGGAAAATATTGTGTAGTTTAAAAACTGTGGCTGACACGAATTACTGTCCATTTAAAAGAAATTTATGTAGAACTGTACCTCACACCATATACAAAAATATATTTCAGGGCTTCCCTGTTGGCGCAGTGGTTGAGAGTCCACCTGCTGATGCAGGGGACGCGGGTTCGTGCCCTGATCCGGGAAGATCCCACATGCCGCGGAGCGGCTGGGCCCGTGAGCCATGGCCGCTGAGCCTGCGCGTCAGGAGCCTGTGCTCTGCAACGGGAGAGGCCACAACAGTGAGAGGCCAGCGTACAGCAAAAAAAAAAAAAAAAAAAAAAAATATATATATATATATATATATATATATATATTTCAGGTGACTTAAAGATTATAATGTAAAAATTAAAAGTGTTGGAAGATTTTAGGAGACCAAAGAAATAAACTAGAAAGTAGGAACTTTCTGAAAGTATGACAGGAAAATTATTGGATTACAATGAAAACTATAGAAATATTTGTTATATAAAACATATAGGGTAAGATAATCAAAAGACAAAGTATAGACTGGGAAAATATTTGCAATGCATATAATTTACATATCATATGTATAGTATTTATGTTCTCTCTCATATGTATTAGGGCTTCCCTGCTTCATGATTCCAGCTTGTATAAATTACATTGTGGTTTTTGTAAACACTTCGAGACTAAAATGTGAAGGGAGGTACAGTTGGGCTCCCAGGAGTTGTTCATTACAGCAGCCTTAGTAGAAAGAGTTTCTACATGTTTATATGTGAAAAAAGACCCAGCAAAAAAGTTTGCAAATGGTCTTTAGTAGACAGCTTACAGAAACGATGATCAAATAGCCACAAACACAAAAATATATATTGGATGTCACAAGAAAAGTGGTAAATTAAATTGTAAATTTTAATCATAACTGAAAAGAACAAGGTAATTCTGCACAGATTATCAGAAATAAAATAATAATAGTGCTGGCACTAATAGGGATAATGAATAAACATAGATGCATGCATAACTGGTGTAAAGGTGAATTTATATACCTTTTTTGAAAAAAAAAATCTGGCAATGTCTATTTACATTGTAAACAAATACCTCTGTGACCCATTAATAAGACCCCAGGAAATATACAGATTTACCAACTATTATTTATTTATATGGTAAACATTTGAAGGGAGAGGTTACTAAAATGAATGCTATGATAAACCTCATTGTAATGAGGATGAACCTCACTGTAACGAGAATAAACCTGCAAATGAACTAAAGCACTAGTAGGGACCCTGATGACAAAATCATGGAACATCCCCCATGGATGTGTGAGGCAGTCACAAGGATCAACTGATGTACATCGGGTGCCTTAAAGAGATTTCATGACATAACTGTAAGTGAGAAAAATCAAGTTGCAGGAAGATGTATATGATATAAGCCCAAGGAAATAAACAGATAAGGAAAATACAAACATAAAAATTCCACTTGATTGTGTGAACAATAAGAGCAAGTGGATTAGTGGAGACAGCAAGCAAAACCCAAAATACAAAGACTATGATTAAAAAAATATCCCATGGGGCTTCCCTGGTGGCGCAGTGGTTGAGATTCTGCCTGCTAATGCAGGGGACACGGGTTCGTGCCCCGGTCCGGGAAGATCCCACATGTCGCGGAGCGGCTGGGCCCGTGAGCCGTGGCCGCTGAGCC
>NW_020837969.1:2685616-2697506 GCF_003676395.1 Aethalodelphis obliquidens
AAAAAAAAAAAAAAAAAAAAAATCCCAGACTATAACAAAAATACTACAACAAAACAACTATTCAGTATAAAACCAATGATCGTATTTATGTAAAAATAATATACGTGCATATATGTGTTTCTCTATCCATCTGTCTTGCCAAGAGGTTATTGTTAGTCATCTCCAGTAATTGAAAACTTCAAGTGCTTTTGACTTTCCTCTTACATTTTGCTATATTTTTTGAAGAATTTACGATGAACATGAATTATTTATCTAATCAGAAAGAAACGAGTAAACATTTTTTATTTAAAAAAGGAAAAGTGTAGCCCATGTGTAATCTGTAAATTTATGACTCAGAATAAGTGAATGATTGTAATACCTCACCACTGTGATTCGTCACAAGCAGAGAGCTTCATGCACAGGTAATTCTCTCTCTACAACCACCGAGCTGTCTTTCCTCTTGAAAGAGTCCTTGTCATAGCAATTCCCCCTGACGTACCTTGGAGCCACTGCCCACTGGATTAGCTGGTATCGTGCCACGTGTAATAAATGGTGCCGCTCTGCGAAGCTTCTGCTTCTACACTTGCTGCTCTTTCCTTGGTTTCACTGAATGCAGCTGCTCTTCCTAGCGACTTCCAGACCCATGCCCTCCTCCAGGCAGTGAACAAGTTATGCTTTAAGGAGCTCGGTACAATATGATGTTCTGTGATTATGAAAATGTTCTATATCTGTTCTGGCAATAAAGTAGAATCTAGCCACATGTGTGCACTGAGTGCTTGAAAGGTGGTTACTGCGATCCAGGAACCTACTTCTAAGATCTTATTTAATTTGGATTTATTTATATTTAAATACTCACATATGGCCAGTGGATACCATATTCGACAGTGTGGCTTTAGAGTGATTCTTTCTAATGGGTGAGAAATAATGCGGGTTTATTCCCCTTTATACCACACTTCTCACTCTCCCTGAACACACAGGCCTTGCAGATGTGGCTGTGCTCCAGGCCACAGCCTCACTGCAATCATACTCTCAAGTCTTTCTTCACTTATAATTATTTGTTTTCTGGATCCATATTATCTTTTCCTCAGTCAAAACTCCATTATGGGGTATTTATCTTGTAAGGAAATCTGTTTATATTCAAATCAACACTATGGATTGTATATAAGTTCCCTTTCACACGGATTCTGGACCCCCAAAACCCAATGGATCTGACTGGACATGCTTTTTAACCTTAATAAATACTTGTGACAACTACAGGAACACACTCCTAAGCATTTTCTGAAATGGGGCTCGTCTGCCAAAAGCATGACTGGAGGACGCATTGCCTGATTTTCCCTGTGATTCCTTCAAAGCTTTACCTCTGAGCCACGAATGTGCCACCATGAGGGATGCCTCCACTCACCTTAAAATGAAGTAAGATTTTAGAAGCAGGTTCCTTGATTGTAGTAACCACATTGCAAGCACTCAGTACATACATGTGGCTAGTTGCTACCTTATTGCCAGCACATGGAGATTTAAAAAGCATTTCCCACGTGTGGTCACCACAAAGGAGAGCACCGGAGTTACCATTAGCCCCAGATAGGCTGGGAACCTAGGAGCGGCCACCATAGCACTGGCCTAAGGTTCATTTTCTCTGTCACTTCCTGGGGGGACAAGCCCGACCCGCACGCAGGGTCAGGACTGGCTGACAATTTGCCTCACCACACATTCAGAGTGTCGTTCGATTGCTTCTGTTCTCCTCCTGGACACACAGCAGCTGCTTCTTTCGGACACTCAAAACACAAGTTACACATCATTTTCTGGGCAATGGGAGCCGACGCACAGGGCACAGTGGTTCAGAGTGAGGACACGGGAGCCAGGATGCCTGGGAGTAAGTCCTGCCTCTTCACTTCCCGTTTTGTTCTGTGTACTTGAGCAAGTTTTGAATCTCTCTGTCTCCCTATCCTCATATTTAAAGGAGGAATAATAATAGCATATGGGATTCAGAGGGTTGTTGAAAGAGTGAAATAAACCAGTATATAAAGCACTGATAACAATGCTTGGCAATATAACTGGTGCTATCTGGTACAATATTAGTTCTCATCATTTCCTGCCCACATCCTAAAGGCGGCTACCCTTTTAACATTCAGGAAGAAAGCAATGTTGTTCAGAGATTTTCCTTCGATGAGCAACCAAGTTTCTTACATCTTTCACCTTTGGTGGGAAAAACACACCCACACCCACCTACACACATCTTCAGATTAATAATGAGAGTGTAACTTTCATAAATAAAATGTGTTTTTTCCATAAGTTTCTTATTTGACGTGGTAAATATTAAAGCTGAAGGTATGCTTTTCTTTAGAGTAACTTTTTACTCTTTAGTGATCAACTGAGCCCCGTGCCCAATTTTCATGAGTGCTATATTGATCGACGAACCATCGTAAGCATTTAGCGTAGCACAGAAATTCACTTTGTAGAATCAAATATATTCAGGCACCAGAAGTGTGCAGGAGCCATAATCCATGACCATTTTTATGTATCCCATAAATTTATTTCAAAACTCTCTCGCCATGAAAATTACCCTCTTGACTATTGTTGAGAGTTCATATAAATTGGGATATAGAAAATATGGCTAAGAGATACATGAGACAATGTTGTTGATGAAGAATGGATGGTTCTAATAGTCTTTGAAAATCAGATCATCTGATGGTTGCCAAGACTTGTCTGGTAAAGGCTGCCTACAAAACAGAGGTACAGGAAATTCCCAAGTCTTTTTACCAATGATAGAACCATAGAGATGATGTGCTAGAGAGGAGAAGCAAGGTCTGATTGGACTCAAATTTGGGATGCGAGATGTCTATTCAATTGGCCTAAGAAGCCATAGGGCCAATGCAGAAGTAAAATATCAAATAAATGAGGATTGACAGGTGAGAGGATGTGAGAAAACCCAGAAGAAGCCTATCATGGGTGGTTCTGCAGCTAATTCGGTGATCTACGAAGTGTTCTTTTCCCATGCCAGCACACTTATTTCCACAGCATTAAGGGTCATTATCAAGTCAGGCTTATCTCTACTCCCTCACTCATCCATTTCCATCTTGGCCAAATCTTTGATTATTGTCTGGTCAGCTGTCCAATAGTTGGAGACATGCTTGAGGTGAGTTTATATTAATGAGCTAAAACACTGAGCTCTAGATCAGCTTCTAAAGATATGAGAGTGATAGTGGTAGGGAGAGAGGCTGAAACTTAGGCATTTTTTAGCCACAGATTGGAACGGGTTACCATAAGCTATCTTTGGAGAATCTCTTGGGTGGATGGTGGGAGTAGACAGAGACTTCTATGATGATATTTCTTTTGAATGGAGACTTGGTTAAATATGCTACAGGAAGATTCTTCTTTAGGTGACTGGTGCAGCAATTCAACAGGGTAAGCATTTAGTAACTGATTTCCTCTTCCAAAAGTGTCCCCATACTTTTCTTGCAATTAGTCCTTTGTGGCTGGTAGTACAGAGGCTCATTGAGCATAGAAATGCCTTAATAAGGACCTTACAGGGCTTAACATGAACCGGGATACCTAGAATGAAATGATGATGTCGAAGGAGCCACAGAGAAGAATAGCAGAGAAAAAAGGACCAAAGTGTTCAGGGATGACGAGGGTCCATAATAGGGTGCCCAATCATCCTTGTCTGTCCCAAACTGAGAGTGTTTTCAGGATATGGGACTCTCAGTTTTAAAACTGGGGAACTATTAAAACTCTTGGGCAAACCAGGGAAATTTAGTCACTGTAGTCAAGCATCTTGTATCAGTATGGCTACCATGAATGACTAAGATGGCTTCATGGCCCTAGAATGGTACTTAAAAGATCCAAAGTAGGGTCAAGTCAGGTGACCCTCTAGAGACACTTAATAAATGAAATTTAGCCTTTTCAGTTTTCCAGACAGCTTCCTTTAATAATACGTAATAAATATTTTTTCTGGATTTGTATCAATCAGGCATCCCTGGTAACCTGATTGAGTTTTTTGAAATGTGCTTTCTGAGAACTATAAAAACAGCAAAAGTTCAATGTAAACCATCTTCTTCTGGCCTTTTGAGGCTGGAATTTCTGTGAGACAGCCTAACACAAGATGTGTCTGTTAGAAATAGAGTTATTTTCCAGTAACTTGGAAAAATGTTTTCTAAAGTGATGCCCTATCGATAAAAGACATCTTAGAATTTTCCAAGTGTTGTTCTTTAAAAAAGATCTGAGTACCTCACAAATCTTGGGGCAGTGAAAATTCTCCAGAATATGGACAGGCATAAAATAAATATATACCAAGAGGGTTCTACCTCTATCAAGGGATTGGGATGTCTCTGACATCCCACAATTTGTAGGGAAAGGTCATCTATGAAGTGGCAAGAAGTAGATTGAGACATAGTACGTACACTGTGAATTTCTGCTCCCATAGCTGAGAATGCAGAGAAATCCTTTCTATTGCAAGCACTCTTGTTCAGCCACATGTCTTGCCCATCCCTGAAGTGTGGGAGAGCTATTAAGGAAGCATGATTCAGTGTCTTTTTCCACACTCTTAGCCACAGTACTAGACTTATCCCACAAAAATATAGCCAATACCTAGCGAGTTTCAACAAAAAAGAGCCACTCTTATCCAAGGCCAAATCCTTTACCTAATGAAATACTTAGAAGAGGAAATTAGCAGAAACTAATAGTTCTCTGATCCTGCCAGAAGTAGTGAATCAGTTAATTTGTGCTCTCTGCTTGAACTGGGCATTAAGAACCCTGGAGAATTCTGTTAGAAACATCTTATAACAGGCAAAGAGAGATGCTTAGGGACTTTTCTTCCACCTTTCCTTTCTTCCTTCCTTCCTGAAATATTATTCCAGTGAGATACCTCCAGGTAGGAATACAAGATGTTATAAGAATGTAAAAGAGGATAATTGGATGGAAACAAATTCTAGTAGACTTGCAGGAGTAGGGCAAAGTGTTTTGATAGATTTTAGAAGGTTTCTGCATTCCCTGTGAATAAGTAATTGGAGGTCACCTGCTGACAGTGATAGGAGCAGTAAGAGTGTTTGATGTCGGATGAGTGGGAAACGTGGGAAATATTTGTGGTAGATAATATAGTGCAATTTGATCAAATAAATATTGGACAATATTCTATAAGAAGGATCTAGTTATAGTGAGCGATCTTGAATTATTAGTGGTACCAGCTTGCCAAGTGAGATAATTTTCTCTAGCTGTGTTCAGCTGCCCAGAAGGGAAAAAACTCATAAGAACAAGACAAAACTTATTAAATAATAAATCTTATAACTGAATTCAGAAAGAGAAAGAAGACAGAAGAGAACAATAATGGGGGAAAATAAAAGTATCAAGATGGTTAAAAAAATATTAAGTGTGATTAGTTGGCCAAAGGAGCTAGAAAGACAGAGAACATGATACTTAAATGAGTGATTTGGGAAATAGAACATTTGAGTACTGAAATTAAGAGCACAGAAGAATTTGTTCATCATGTTTTAGGAGGCAGAAAAAAGGATTTAGATGAGAGTAGGAGTAGAAAATAGGGTCCAAAACAAGGAAGTTACAGAGCATCATGTATTGATAGTCTGCTAAAGAAGAGGTTGCCAGCCCAGGCTGTGAGTGTGGGCACATAGAGGCAAAGGGGATGTATTAATCATGGTTCTTAGTCACAAAGAATAGAACCCACTTGAGTTATCTTGAACAGAAAAGGATTTATTAGAGAACCAGAGCACTACAGGTCGGTCCCATACAACCGGGAAACATAGAGCTCGGGGCAACACAGTTCAAAGACACATAATACAAGTAGCACTGCTAGGATATCCCTGTCCACGTGGAGAACCTCTTATGCTAGTGATGGAAGCTAAACATAATTGGCCACGGTTACCTTGAAAAACCAGATGCCTCTGTGACATTGGTTGCTTGTAGATCTAGTCAGTCTTGTGCATCAAGTTGCTTACTTCCACATTTAGGACTAATGCACATGTATCTGTGCAGAGGAAGACAGGCACACACAGAACTCTCACTTCCCAGGGCTCTTCCAGCTTTGCCAGCCCTCATGGAAAGTCAGATAAGGTTAGAATGGGTGCTAAAATAGTGAATCTACTGTATCTGACCCAAAGCATTTATATTTGAGTATTAATTTGAGTATTTGAGTATTAATTTGAGTATTAATTGATGGAAAAAAGAAAAGAATCGTGAATCTACTCTATCTGACCCAAAGCAATTTATATTTGAGTATTTGAGTATTAATTTGAGTATTAATTGATGGAAAAAAGAAAAGAATCGTGAATCTACTGTATCTGACCCAAAGCAATTTATATTTGAGTATTTGAGTATTAATTTGAGTATTTGAGTATTAATTTGAGTAGTAATTGATGGAAAAAAGAAAAGAATAGTGACAAGCTTAAACTGAGTCAAATGGAGAGAGGCCCTTGCTTCGTTGGCTTTGTGTATTGTTAGCCAGATAACAGGGGTCACATCACACAAGATTCAGTAGAGCGCGTGTGTTCATTTTGGCTCTTTCGACTCTGGACACTGCCATTCTGAGAGGTAGCAGTCTCTGCTGTACCACCTGAGTATGGCCTCTTTCTCTTTTCTTAAGGTGGGACATAAAAAAGTCTACTCATCAATTTGTACAAGAATTGATCATAAATCTAAATATGAGATGAACACTGTAAAAAGTTTTTGAAGGAAACCATAGGAGTAAATATTTGTGGCCTTAGGTTAGGCAATTATTTCTCAGATATGACACAAAATTATAAATTTCAAAAGACATATTAGATAAATCAGACATCATCAAACAAAGATTTTGTGCTTCAAAGGACACCATCAGGAAAGTGAAAAGACAGTTCACAAAATGGAATGAAATATTTGCACATGTTGTATCTGATATGGAACAAGTGCCCGGAATATATAAAGAACCCTTAAAATTCAACAATAAAAAGACACATAATGTAATTTTTAAATGGGCAGAATATTTAAATAGACATTTCTCCAAAGAGGATGAACAAATCACCAATAAGCACATGAAAAGTTGCTCAATATCATTAGTCCCTAGGAAATACAAATTAAAACCGCAGTGAAATATCACTTCCCATACATGGTAGTAGCTAAAATTAAAAAGAAAGATGATAACAACTATTAGAAAGAATGTGGAGGAATTGGAACCCACGTACATTGCTGGTAGGACTATAAAATGGTGCAGCTACTGTGGAAAGAGTTCGGCAATTTCTCAAAACGTTAAAACACAAATTTTCCACATGATCCAATAATTCTACGCCTACGTATTTACTAAAGAGAAATAAAAAATATGTCTACACAAAGTAATGTATACAAATGTTGAGAGCAGCATTATATATAATAGCTAAAAGGTAGAAACAACCCAAACGTTCACCAACTGTTGCATGGAAAAATAAAATGTGGTACATCCATGCAATGGGATATTACCTGGCAATAAAAAGTAATAAAGCACTAATACATACTTTAACATGGATGAACCTTCAAAACGTTATTCCAAGTGAAAGAAGACAATCACAAGTTACCACGTATATGTATGACCCCATGTGTATAGAATGTCTAGAACAGGCAAATCCATAGTGATGGAGAGTGGATTAGTAGTCGGTGAGGGATGAGGAAAGAAGGGAATGTTGAATGACTACCAATAAGTATGGGATTTCTTTGGGGGCGCGGAAATGTTTCAAAATTAAATTGTGGTGATCACTGCACCATTCTGTGCACCTACTAAACTATGGAATTACACCCTTTAAAATACATTTAAGATATAAATATAAAATATATCTCAATGAAACTTATTAATATGTATATATATATATACACACACACACACACACACACACACACACACACATACACACTCAGGTAACATACACTTAAAGTCCCCAAAGGTGACCCAACAAAATACTAGCATCCTTGGTAACTTTGGACTCCTTTGTTTCCATATTCTTTCTGGGTGGATACCTTCTTTGCCGAATTGCTAATTCTGAACCTGTTTAACATAGCAGCCCTAATTTTCTCTTTAGAATCAACCTCTTTGCCAGATGTTTTGTCTGACACTCTGGTAACAGAGACCTCCTGGTTATCATGGGAACTATCACTCCCTCATCACTGTTTCCAGTGAACACAACGTGGAATGGGGAACATGCATCCCAGTCTGTTGGGAAAGGGACATCTATGCATATCCATACCACCCCCTGCAATTTACAGAAGGTTTCTCACACCAGCACTCTGCATTTCTTCTTAAGGAGTTTAGAGATGTTCCCTCAAGACTTACTTTCCTTACCTGGATGTGATTCATTTTTGATATGCAGGGTGGAAATTTGTAGGAAAACCTGTATTTGTGATATGATCGTAATCACGTGTATCCACAACCACATGATCACACTTAGTATGGGAAGCAGGTAACGGAGCCGTCCCCTCTGCACTCCCCTTTAAGGATGCTTCAAGCAATTTTTGGCTCAACTTGACTGCATATCTGACGCCCTTGCGTGGAGGATGTGCGTAATACAGCTCTCTAGCGGTTCTGTCGTGAGGTAGAAGGGCCTAACTGCTAGAGCAACACAGGAATTATGCTGCTTGCGCAACATTTCTGAGTTGGCGTCTGAAAATGAATGGCTCCAAACTACTGAACATACTGAGTCTGTGGGAGACTCAGCTCATGACATACTTACCTGTTGGTTACCATGGAAGGAGCCACTTCTGATGAGGAAGAAAGAAAAAGTAACATCAATGCGTTGCCACGATGGATGCCAACAGAGTGAGTATGTTTCAAGGTAGAATGGGGTGCCTGTACTTTGGTATTCCAGAAGACATGTAGGTACCCTTTCTGGGCAACAGTACAGCCACTGCCTGGATCTCATGTGTCGAGTACTTACAGGGGAAACCATCAAGGTCAGACCTGAACCACCCACGAGCCGGGTTCTCCAGTTAGCCTGGCAAGTGTTCTAGTGCTGGGCAAATTCAATGTATTTTGAGCTCATATAGATTCTCTCCACAGTGATTTTGCAATGCTACATGGTGTCACAGCTTAGCAATTTTCCAACTATTTCTGCCCAGGAAAAATATGTGATGATCACCAAAGTTTCTTTTGTGGCAGAGATACCAGGCCGTCAGACAATTAAAAATATCCAAAATTTTCTGTAACCGGCCAGGTACTTCTAACTTTATTTTTTCATGCATATGATTTTATTACTGAAACTTATAAAGTAGCTTGTCTTAAAAAATAGTGTCCAAACATCTAACGCTGCCGCCTCTAGACAGGCTCTGGAATCAGCCTCCCTCGGCTTAAATCCCATATCTGCCACGTATTAGTTGTATGTCCTTGGGCAAGATGCTTTGTGTAACCTGTTCCTTTTCCTCTGTAAATCGGGGTGGGGCGGATGTTAATCGTGGTTCTTAATAAGGTCATTATGGGGTTAAATGAGTTAATAAATGTACAAAACACTGCCTAGAATAAAGTAAGCTCTTAATAGATATTATTTTATTTTACATTATATCATTAACGTCTTGATTTCGCATCTGGTTTCTCTCATCCTGATTCTGGATCTTCTTTTTAGACTATGGTATAAATCTTTCCCACTAGCTCTTCCCACATAGGACTCGCTATGGTGGTTCTTATTCAGTTCTAGAGAACCAGCTCTAGACTCTACTCTGCGTGTTATCTTGCAAATCCCAAGTAAGAGGTAAGGAGGAGGCTACAGTTTTTATGACCAAAGGCTAGGAAGAGAGGTTGTTAGATTCAGACGCTAACACGCCAAGTACTGTTCTAAGCAACACAAGCACACAGCATCCACCAGGAGGTGCCTGTCTTGTAGAGATGGGTGAATTTTGCCCAGTTCAGGGAAGATTTTTAAAGAGACTCAAGCTGAACAAGCACTGACGTAAGCCTGTTAGCCCGAACGTGAGGTGGGATTTCGTCTTCAGCACTAATTGCATGGATAGAGAGCTAATGTTGCAGCCCAAAGTCATTAATGAAGCTCTAGGAGAGGCATTAGAATACTGTGAAGATTCCATACAAATTAGACATCTTTAACCGTCCTCTTTTCAGTTGTACCCCCCGCCCCTGCCCCCAACACACACAAACTCACACACACATATACACACATTCTCCTGCACACAAACACACACAGACACACACATTCACTCACCTGGCCCATGTTACCCCCCTGAAAAAAAGATTTCCTCACATTTACAGGACATAGTTCTAACTTATTTTGTTTGCTGAAAGCTATGGTGTTTAGAATCCACTGCAATTTCTGATTCTGCATCTTTGACTCAGAAACTGTGTGGTGCCTTTGTTTCAAACAGACCCAATCATGCCATGTTGAATTTAATAAATATAACCTCAATTCTTGACTCTTTCCTAAGTTATTTGCACTTTCTAAATCAACTTCAGGAAGTTCTCCCGATTAGCTATAAGATGTACTCCACTAATAAAACATATACACCTGTGGGCTTTTGCCCAGATGGCAGAAATAAAAAAGAAACTTTAAAAAGAGTTGATTAGGAAGGACTGATCTCTTTGTCACCGGTATTTATTAAAGGCAAGCATTTTAGAAAACTAAACTAGCTTTCTTAAATTTAGAAAATTAAACTAGCTTATACTTTAGGGAGCTGATTAAACAATTCTTTGTAGGTATGTATGGATTTGAACTGCTTTTAAAATCTTATTTCATTAATATAATTACCATTCAAAATTAAGTTACATAGAGTATCTCAATTTGCTGCTCATGGGATATGATCTCTCTTAGTTTAAAATTACATTATACTTGGAAAGCTTCAAACTATCGGGTGAGGTTGTTTGGCAGATTGTTAGATTAATTCTCTAATTCACTGAAATATCTATTACCATTTTTAAAAGAACTGACTGTAATGAATTAGACAGCTAATCTCAACAATTCATCACTCAAATGAGGTCATCACACTTTGCAGAACATTCAAGACTACAAGCCCGTTCCTAACATTTTCTTTATATGAGAAAAACATGTATTTTCTATATTATGCCTTATCATACTTTTAAATGGATTTAAAAATATAATGAAGAGCTGCTCTGTTATAAGATAGAAATCACATAATCCATCTGATGTAAATTATTTCCATAACGTTATTAAAAGTCTTAACACAGAGTTAATATGATGGTATGATATGTTGATAATAGAGAACAATGGTATAACTATGCTCTAAAATTTTAAGCATTTGTTAGGAAAACTAGGAAGCTTACACGTTCTTTTCTGCTATGTTCTAAAGAACCCCCCGGCCCACGTTTTGTTTGTTTCCTACAAATTCTGACATGCGTGTCTGTGCCTAAGACTCTTGTGATAAAATGTCTACCCCAAGTCCTGTAGGGTATTCCGCGTCCCTGCTAGTACCACTCTCCTCTTCCCTTGTTCCACAGACTCTCACTCCACTCCCCCACTGGGAACACAGGCCAGCACGTGAGTACCAGTCAGGGGCCAGACACTACCATCCCCTGCAGAATGGCCTTGAAGCTTCTTGTCTAAGTACATTTTAGATCTGATTCGCTCCTATATAAAGTCTTCTCCTGCTCCACCAATCAGAATGCCAGTGGAATGTATCCCCAAACCTAATCTGCACAGTCTTATAGACTCTGAATTATTGTTGTTGTTTTTCAGATGCCCTCATTTAGTGTTCGTCCTTCCCCTCCGCCCCCTTCCCCTCCTCCTTTTCCTTCTTTAAAATGGGTATGGTGGGACTTCCCTGGTGGCGCAGTGGTTGAGAGTCCGCCTGCTGATGGAGGGGACACGGGTTCGTGCCCCGGTCCGGGAAGATCCCAGATGCCGGGGAGCGGCTGGGCCCGTGAGCCATGGCCGCTTGGCCTGCGCGTCCGGAGCCTGTGCTCTGCAACGGGAGAGGCCACAACAGTGAGAGGCCCGTGTACCGCAAAAAA